>NC_141023.1:18465000-18640000 GCF_052040795.2 Danio rerio
AAATGAATGTTTGTCCTTCGTAGAGCAGGTCAATTCTTTGAGTGCCTCTTTATTATGATGCCATCGTGTCCACAGGAGGACCAAACTGAATCTTGAATTGAGAAAATCGCTATACTGTGTTTGTCTGGGCCTAGTTGTTTGAGCATTTATCTGACAAATCTGGCTTATTTGATAATTTGCCTGTCAAATGTTAGAGTGAGTTTGCATCACTTTGAGGTACAGTATCATGCATGCGCATATATATATATATATATATATATATATATATATATATATATATATATATATATATATATATATATATATATATATGTATATATATATATATATATATATATATATATATATATATATATATATATATATATATATGTATATGTATATATGTGTGTATATATATATATATATATATATATATATATATATATATATGTACATACATACATACATACATACATACATACATTTGTGTGTGTGTATTTATTTATTTTATTTAGCAGACACTTGTTTGGGGTGTAATTAAAAGGTCATTTTACAGATTATTAATCAAGGGTTTCCACAGCGTTTCTGGATTATCATGAACTTTTAAAAGATCTGTTCCATACATTGAAGGAATTTAATTGTTTTTCTGTCCAAGTAATGTAATGTCTGGGATTTTTTTTTTTATTTGACTTTCTATTTATAAAAACTAGGTTAAATTGTCTGTGTTTGCGTGAGTAAGTGTGTATGGATGTTTCCTATTGATGGGTTGCAGCTGGAAGGGCATCCGCTGCATAAAACATATGCTGTATAAGTGTGCGGTTCATTTTGCTCCGGCGACCCCAGATTAATAAAGGGACTAAGCCGAAAAGAAAATGAATGAATAAATAAATGTGAGTTTAAAAGCCAGTGGTTGAACTAGGTATTGCACTCCTAGATCAAAACAAACGCATGTGCAGGTTGCCAGATTGAGGACAGGAGCGAGTTTCTCAATAAAAGCAAAGTCACCCAATAGAAGGAATAATTTTTATATTAAAAGAAGTTTTGTCCTAACCAACATCTCGAATTGATATATTAGAAACGGCTTCTATTTTTTTGCAGCTGAACAACAGAAAACTGACAATGATCACCTCAGGTTAAATGCTAACAATGTGAGTTTGAATGCTATTTTACATGACATTCATTGCCAAACTACTGAAAGCAGCAGCAGATAGTACACCCCAGATCTTGAAGATAAAATAAACCATTTGAAATTGAAATTTAGAACTGTAACTCAAATAAAAATATCAGGGATACCTTGAGAATAATAAAAACAGTCTAACATAAGCATAGATGCCGTTTAATTTATAATTTCTTTTAGGAAGTGTTCCTGGCTCCAGTTGCCCTAAATAATGCAGACTAACAATCCTTTAGAGGATTTGGACCCAATCCCTCCCCTACAACCAACCATCATTGGTTGATAAGCAAATCGTACTAAATTGTATAAATGAAATCGTATGAATTCATAAGAATTAGCTACTAAATTAAAAAGTTACGAATTGCTGTGCGATCGTGTTGGTCTATGACAGGTATCACATAACGAATGAGTGATTTCTATACGCAACTATATTTTTGCATTTGTAAATGCAGTATGAATATGTTGAGCATTTGTCCTGGATTGCCAAAATCTGCGGGATACAAAAAATGTACTAAAAAACAGCAAGCTCTACTCTATTTACTCTATTTTGCTCACAGAACCACAACATTCTGAAGGAATTGACAACAGCTGCTTGGTTTTTCTATGCTTTATACTGTAGGTCATGGATTCAGGTTTGTAGTCATTCAAGTCAGAATGCAGAGAAGTGCTGCTAATACAATGCTGCAGGCATTGGAAATACAAGCCAGAATAGAGAAATAGTAAATGATTTAGAATAAAAGATGATTTAACCATGTTACGAATTGTGAATGTAAAGATCTTGGAAAGTGACTTTGTTTCTTTCAGTGATCCTGTCTTGAAGCGACACTCATATACCGGCCACAGGTTTCTGCAGGTCAAACATGTAAGAGCATGTGGAGGATGAGGATGCAGATCCCGTGTCTGTTCTGTAAGCAAGCACCGCTGTGTTGAACTTGATGCAGGCCACATCCAGTATCCAGCGCAGAGAGATAAAGAGAAGTGTGACCTTGGCTCTCTGAGGTTCACTGAAGAGCAGACATGATGCAGTGTTTCGAGTCATTCGCAGAGGCTCGATAGCACATGCTAGAAGTCAAGCGTTGATGCACAGAAGCAACGAAATCAATCTACTGTAAGTCACAGAATCATTGTTCCTCAAAGGACTTGCTCATCAAAGTTTAATACTTGGTGCTTTGTTCAAATCCCTTACTGTAATAGTGAACGCATTCAAAAGCATTACTGAAAAGTATTGATGGTGTAAGTTTAAGCGGGGCTTTGCTCAACCTATTCGTGTCTCAGTTCAGTTTCATTTAATTTCACCCCCCTCAATTACAAAAACACTTTTACGACCTCGGCAGGCCAACCGCGGCTGCTTGTAAACTTTGTGAAGTGGAACAACGAGCCTGTGTATTACTGTAGATTAATGTTGCCGTTTCTCCTGCGTGTATCATCAGCTGTGTTTGGCCTTGTGAGAAAAATCAATGACTAAAAGGATCAGATATCAGAGTGCGTATTCAATTTTGATGTATGTGAATACAATTAAAAGATATGGAGTGAATTTAGTAAATGATGTGGGAGGGTTGCCAAGTCTGCTTATTATAAGCAACTTTGAAATAGTTTTTACGATTTAACAAGTGACTTGGCAGCTTTTACATTTTGTTAAGTTGTTAGTGGTTGATATTTATCAAACTAAATCTTTTTTAAACAGAAATATAACCAGGGTGCAAAATTACAGTGGGTTTTGGGGTAGGAATTGACTCCTCTAATTAACACTTGATCCACCCTTAAGGACGTCAAAGAGGGTCAGCCCTTTAAAAGCGAGAAAGTTTTCTTAAATAATAATAATAATAATAATAATAATAATTAAAATAATACATAATATAAACATGCATTTGACCACCTCTATAACGGTTCATACCATTGTAAAGGCATAATCATCATCATCAAAATTAATTCAACAGTTTAAAACCGGCAGATCTAGAGCACCAATCAACACCCTAAGTGTGCATGCAACACTTTTCTTGTAAAATAGGTGGTTGTATCAACATGTTGCCTAAAAATAAGGAAAAATTACACACTTAGTTTGTAAACAGTGGTCAACATTTGAAGTGTATCATTGTCAATTATCAAAGTTTTCCTAAAACAATTGAACAACAGCCATTCTTGTCTTATGACAATTTAAAAAAAAAAAAAAAAACGATAATGATTCTCTTTATATATTGACTACTGTATTTACCATTATATAAATGGATCACTTTCTGTGTTTTTGTTTCATTTTTGGGTAAACTAACCCTTTAAGTAGACATTTTTAAATCAATCAGACATGAAATAGGTGAAGCTGAAAACATTGAAATAATAAAAAGGCCAGACCAGAGTCCCGATCTAAACCTGATTAAAAATCTCTGGAAAATCCTTGGTGACAAAGTTGTAAGAAACACTACAGTCGGTGATCTGCGAAAGAGATTGAAGATATTCTGCACAGTAGTCAACATTTGAAGTAGATCATCGCCATTTCAAAGTTTTCCTAAAACCATTGAACAACAGCCATTCTTGTTTTAGGACATTTTTTAAAAAACGATTTTGATTCTCTTCAAATATGGACTACTGTTGTTTGACCTACAGTAACCTCTGAAATATTTTTTCTATTTGTTTTATGATTGATTAATTGATTGATAAATACATACATTTGATTCATTTAAGCATGCTACACAAACTATTGTTACTGAAAATGTCGAACCCCTCCCAATCCCTTTCAAACAAATGTACTGTGTCATGTGTGTATGGATACCCTATACCAGTGTTTCTCAACCACGTTCCTTTGTCTGACACCCCTTACAGGTCTTTTGGTCTCTGCTTATGAGCTGATAATCTGAATCAGTGTTGTTTTGTTAAGGAGACATGGAAAATGTGCAGAGCTGGTGGTCCTCAAGGAACATGGTTAAGAAACACTGCCCTAAACATTATGGGCTTGCTCTTTTCAGGCGAGGTTGTATATTTCTCTAACAAAACATATTTCTTTTCACAACAAAGACAAAATGAAGAGAAACAAAAGCATCTGTGACTATATATTCAATCAGATTTGCTCAAAGCCTCAGAAATTAAAGAGTAAATTTTTTTTTCTAGGTATCGTATTCTTCCTCAAAGAAATATTTACAAATTCAAATCCACAACATTCAAGTCTAGTTCGAGATAAATATTTTTACATTTCTACACTGGTTATGTGTAGCTGAATGGAGACATCTAGAAAAGTGTTTTAACTTTTTAAGTTACTCATATGGTGTAAGTAGAATATCAGCTGCTTGCATTCTTTTAGCTCTCTGTATTCTGAAGTAACATATTGTTTTACTGAATTGGCTATAGCCGAATCACATTGTGTTTTTTTTTTTTTTTGTAACAATCCAAAACACCAAAATGCCTTTTTAAAGATGTTGACAGTCATATATGCGTCCCACATTGCTAAAAACACTAATAGGACACAGATATTTCACAAAAAAGTTAAAACTATTTGTTTTTGCGTTATTTCAAGCAAATTCGTTCTTTCGGTTTGACAATACATTTTGAAGCTACGTCATGGCGATTACATCCTTTTGTAAATTCCAGCATGGAGATTGGTTGTCTGTACTGGCCGGTAAAATGTGACTTCTTTTATCTTTCAGTATTATTTCGTGAGAAAGACTTGGTTCAAACCAATCAGCACGCTCTATTGTAAATGAGGTGCAACTTCATTAATATGCAGGAGATAGCTTCAAAGACTGTTTCAACCTGTTACAGTGTTCAGAGATGCGCCATGTTGTGTTGCCAACCTTAATTAAAACAAGTGGAAGAAGAAAAGTTGTTCAGAGACATAGGTCATCAGTGTTGTATTTATAAATGTGCCACAACATAGGTTTTGTTTCCATTTTCCCGCAATGACTGCGGATTACAGTATTTTGCTATACACAAAACAAAAATACGTTTGTAAGTAAAATATTTTACACGAGAGTTTTTCAAATCTGGAAATGATGAAATCTGGATTTAGCACTAGTCTTATTTAAAAAAAAAAAAAAAAAAAGACGCGGTTCCAGTTTGTGTTAATTGTTCTCTCTACAGATTTGGTAAGTGAGCAATCAGTGCTCTTTGTTTATGTTTATTCAGATAGCAAAGTTAGTTAATATCGTTAGCAGTACTCTTTCAATTTTTTATCTATTTATTTTTATTTATTTACTAAATTTACAGTAATGTCACTACAATATTATGGACTGAAAAATCCACTGTAAATGCTGTTCTGCGAATGTAAAAATGTAAACACTTTAATCAAACCATTACCGTTGTTTAGGATTTTCGCCGTGTATGGTTTTCACTGCATTTTGTGACAGGATTGTCTATACACCCTGCTGAGACGGGGGGGTTTCATGGCCATTTAAAGTTTGTACACTAAGAAAAATGGAAGGTTCCACACAATACATTTAAGTTAACCATTAACGATTAAGTGTGTTGAACATAAAACCATTAAGTTGTCATTTTAAATACGTAGTTTGAACAATCAGCAAAAAAGATGCATGTTCAACACCGAATCCATGACACGTTCAGTAATCTGTGTTCTGAAATGATCTGTTTTTTTTACTCATCACATGTCTTGATTAATCCACCTCTGAGAAAAGAAGTTTTTTTCTGGTTGTTTTAAAAGTTCAGCATCATCGGAGGTGATGACACACTTCGGGAAAGTGGCTGAAATCTTCTGACACTACCAGAAATTATTCTGAGGAAATTTTAATTTCAATGGCCATTAAACCCACTGAACCAATGATCAGAGACCACAGATTTTATCCCAAGAATTTAGAAATCTTTTTTGGAAATATGTGTCGGACAACAAAATCATGGCTAAAAATTCTAAAAGCTCCCAATGATTCATTGAAAGTCATCAGAATGATTCAGAAAATGAATTGATTCCATCTGCTTTGTAAATATTCTCTCCAGGCAGGGTAATGGCGTGCATATATTGTGTGTACAACCATACAGAGTGGCTGGCACCACTGCAAGCATTTGTCTTTCAAGTGCCGTTTATTAAATTTGGGATGCTTGAACAATTTAAAGGTCGCAAATGAAGCAAAACTGAACTAATAGCTATGGGTAATTAATGAGGATTTGAAACAATCTGCCCTCATTTTCTCACTGCTGTAATAATTAGAGGAATCCGCAATGCATGAAACGTGTATGAATGGTGAGGTGTTTCTCACTTTATCACTGACTGCTTAAATGTTTTCGTACACGGTCGGTGGTCCTAACGCATTTGTTAGGAATGAGGTGAATCCTTAAATAATAATTGGGGCCACCTAGAATTGCACTGAAAATCATAAGTATAATTTGAGCAGATAATAGCATTCATGTGTGCTGAGCAGTGTGTGTTCATCTTCCTGGATGTCTGAATGAATACACATCTTTTTTTTGTGATCAACGTTTTATTGTCTTTAGATTAAGAAAATAAAAGACATTTAAGCAAACAAACGGGAGGGGGAGCAACAGACACATCAACAATTTTCAATCTGAAAGAAGAAAAGACATTTTTTTTTTATACTTATATTTACGTCTTTATCTACAAAGCTCACTTATAGCTCTTTTTGGGCCATATTTTTAACTTTTTAACATGTCATTTACTATAAAGCTTCATATAAAAATGAATTGCATTTTTGCATAGATTACATCAAACCTCTTGTACTAATTTTGTGCTTTTTTGTGGCAGGTGTTCAAACAATGATGTTAAAGTTTTTTAATTATCTGCCTCTGCCAAGAGCTGCCATAATCATACTGAAAAAAAGGTCAAAGAAATACTGCATTACAGGGATAACCTCAAGTAAAACTGGTTGTTGCTAGATCGGATATGGTTGCGGCCGGAAGTTTTATTATATAAGATAATTATTTATATTATTTATTAAATTTCCCAGTAATTGTATTTTATTAACGTCTACCCCAACCCTAAACCCTACTGTCACAGTAATATAAAAACAGTAGTTGTACTGAGTATTATTTATGCTATCTAAACCATACATTTTACAATTCTAAACCGGTTTCTATCAGGGTACACACATCAGCGGTGCAAGTCGGTGGCTGTCCACGGCACCCAGCTACGACTCGGGACACTGTTCATAATTCTGCTGCGGCAAACCTCTGACCCTCTTCTATGCTATACGGCCCGGCTAGAGCTCTGGGCTTAAATATCTCCAAAATCAGGGTTCTTTCCCAGGACAGCTTGCCAAACCTGCAATTGGTATCAAGCAATAGCGAAATATGAAGTCTTGGATTTTCCTTTGGCTTAGTTTCTGGTTTATCAGGGATCGCCACAGTGGAATGAACTGTCAGTTACTCTGGCATATGTTTTACACAGCGGATTCCCTTGCTATATAATATAATATAATATAATATAATATAATATAATATAATATAATATAATATAATATAATATAATATAATATAATATAATATAATATATTTAGGTCTGGTCTTAAAAATTACAGGGTTATGTTAAGCTCCTTTTTTTAGTCCAGAAAAACTGAACCAAGAAGTGAAAACGATTAATAAGATCATACCAGGAATCTCTGTGTTTGTGTGTGAATGTGTCACTTGGTGAAAAAACTGTAGCAAAGCTAAAGGGCGGAGGATTTCTGCCACCGGTCCCCCTCAGCCCGCCTCAGTCCATCAGTAGATACACATGTCCTCCCACATGCATGTATGTATGTATCCACAGTCTGCCACATCAGGGGATTAAACCCAATGGCCTGAAGCAGCTGGACGTCCGCCTGGCGTTAGGCTTCATCACATGACCTGAAACAGTTGGTGGCCTCGGCGTTAGGCATCAGTGCCACATAAGGACATTAGGGTTTCCTGTAACACTCAGCTAATGGTTTCCAAGAAGCCACCCTGTGAGGCTTTCAGCTAAGACGGCGTGTGGACTTCAGAGATGATAACAGCGGGCAATAATTAGATTTCATGCTTATGCTATGCAAATGGAATCAATCAGTGCTGACATCAGCTGGAATCGGCAGAAGAAGCTCCATATAGCGTTTAGTCAGTAGATGCCGTGCTTCATTTGTTTCGGATAAAAACGAGGCTGAGAGGGATAAAACTGAAATGTCATACTGTTGCGTCTCATTATCAGCCATTTCGAGATCTAGGACATCACAGAAATATCTAGAAATTTGCACCAATTGAGGCAGCACTTGAAGTCAGAGTTATTAGCCCACCTGTATTCCCCCCCCCCCAATTTCTGTTTAACGGAAAATATTTTTTTTAATACATTTCTAAACATAATAGTTTTAATTACTCATTTCTTTTATATTTGCCATTATAAGAGTACATGATATTTACTAGATATTTTGCCAGATACTAGTATTCAGCTTAAAGTGACATTTAAAGTCTTAACTAGGTTAATTAGGCAAGTTTGGGTAATTAGGCAAGTCATTATAAAACAATGGTTTGTTCTGCAAAGAGTTTTAATAGTAAAAAAAAAAAAAGTCTCTTATGTCTTACAATAAAATAATCAATCAATTATTCGTTCAATCAAGGTCAATTTTCAGTCATTCTATGGCTCATTCCTCTCCACACAGTTCTATCAATCACTGCTTCTGTGTTCTGTGTTCGCGAATGCTCATGTTGGTATCAGATTTGACAATATAGAGCCAACAAGTTCTTGGGCGGCCTTTCCTCCTACTTCCACTGACCATTCCCAGCATGGCTACCTTCTCGAGTGAATTTCTATGCAGGACATGGCCAAAATAGAATAATTTCTCTTTGGTAATCTTAGCTTTAAGCAATGTTTTTGGCTTGATGCACACTAGGACTTCTTTGTTGGTGGTTTTCGCTGTCCAAGGGATGCAAAACAGTCTCCTCCAGCACCACAACTCAAGGGATTAATCTTTCTTCTGTCCATCTTCTTGATCATCCAGGTCTTGCAGCCATAGGTTGCTATATGGAAGACAGTCACATTGACTAGCCTTGCTTTTGTTGCAGTGCTAAAGAATCCTTACTTTTCCAGGTGGGATTCATGAAAAAAATATTATGGGAAGTAATGTGAAAAATACATTGCTCTTTAATTATAATTTGGGAAATATTTAAAAAAAAAAAACTTTTGGTATTTATGCTTTTATGGTATATTGCAAGCAGTGTTGCAGAAGCAACTAAACAAAAAAACAAAACAACAACAACAAAAAAGCATGAACCCAGAATACTAAAAAAAAAAAAAAAAAAAAAAAAACATGAACCCAGAATACTAAAAAAAAGAAAAAGAAAAAAAAAGCATGAACCCAGAATACTAAAAAAAACAAAAAAACAAAAACAAAAACAAAACATGAACCCAGAATACTAAAAAAAAGAAAAAAAAAAACATGAACCCAGAATACTAAAAAAAAAAAGAAAAAAAACATGAACCCAGAATATAAAAAAAAGTCAGTCATACAGTGTTTTATTATTTTTAATCTTTTTTTACTTTCATCCATCCATCCATTCATCCACTCACTTCATTTATTCATTCATACATTCATTCCTTCATTCATGTTTAGTTTCTTTAAATATATCAGTGGTCTATAAAATTCTCTCTTTATAGTCCATTTGTCTTGTAGAGATACTTGCGCTGGGGTTTGCACTGGCTTAAGTTCTAGGCTTATAAGCCAAAGGTTCACACCCTGGAAGACATCATATAAATTAGCGCCAGTGACTTGCCAAGAAATGTTCATGCTCTATTTGCATGAGAAATTGAGAGGGCATTTTAGAATATATTACAAACTGTCTCCACCGATGCCCTTGATTTATTATGAATTAGGACAGTCAGTTGATTTAATTATGTAATCAATTTTATCACATGATATACAGAACAATTGATCAAACAGAACTTAATTGATCACATGCACATGTCATATGGTGTGATTATGATTGCAGTAGAAAGATGAAAGGAAGAATAGGAGTAGATGGTATGACTGCAGAATTCAAAAGGACATCATATACATTTGTGTAATTTAGTAATTTTTGTGTAGCTTTTTTAATGCACCCGTTATGAATGAATGAATGAATGAATAAATATATTAATAGTTTGAGCTGCTCCTAAAATTCTTTAATTTTGTATATAACCTTGAAATATGTGACCCTGGACCACAAAAAAGTATCGTGTACATTTTTTTTTTGTTGGAGCAATATATGCTGAGAAACAATTATTAAAAAATCTGTAATCTGAGAAAATTGCATTTTAAAGTTATTAGACATGCACATTATTAATCAAAAATTACATGTTGATATATTTTCATTAGGAAACTTACAAATATCTTAACTTTACTTTGTTTTTACAAAGTATTCAAATGTTTTTTTTTCCGCATAAAAAATCCATCTGTAACTTTGACCCATTCTACACTGTATTATGTGCTGCTTATTAAAAACAAATGTGGTAACACTCGTGCATGTATGATTTTTAAGCAGTCTTCTTTTCTTGAATTTTTTTTTCTTTTTTTAGCAAAAAAACACGAATGAATCATGTACAAAAAATACTACATTTTTTGTAAGTGATAGATGAAGATTTTAATATTATTAGTGGAATAGGCTTTTATAATTTAAGCAAATCAACCACCATTGTCTCATATTTGTTGATGAAAATTACTCATTCATAAAGTTTAAAATATATAGTTTATAATAAAACGCATACACAGCATTTTTGCCTATTATAATTTATTACATGTTCCACTGATAGCAAAATGGTACAATCTGTTAAACAAATCTGTTTAAATTTTACAGCAATGAAAAAAGTTCTTTATTCATGTCATGGGAAAAAACTGTCAACTTTCTTTTGTAGGAACAGTCACAAATTTCACCAAAAGATTGTAGAAGTGAATTGTATGTCAGAAACCTAATATAAGTTTGTTTTGGGGTTTTGATTTGGGAAATACTAGTATAAATCCATTTCAGTAATTCTAGATTTTTCAAGCTGGCCATGACTCGCTTATCCTCCAAGTCAAGACAATGCAGAAGTCCTCATGGTTGGTCATCCCTCTGACAGACAGACAGCAATTCTCTGTGCATTCCCACACTGTAAAATAAACATTAAGTTTATTATTATGAAGGTAAGCAACTGTAAATTTCAAATGTTTAGGGTTGACTAAAATACATTAAGGAAATACATTAAGGAAATAAACCTTCTTTGTATTTCTGTGAACAACAATTCTCCAAACTGTTTGAGTAGATGTTGCTCACTAATACTATAACACAAGTACACAAGCATTTTGACTTATAATGAACGGTGTTTTCAAAATGTATACTAGTGAACAAAGAAATACGTTTCTAAAAACAAATCATGTTTATACAAGGAATAGTGCGTTCAACAATGTAGGTTTTGAGTTAAAATTCATTTTTTTGTAAAAATGCAAGCAGTTTTCTGAAAACTATAAATATTTGAAACGGTTTAAAACACTGACTTTGCACTCCTGGATGAGCTCTTACACTTTTTCAAACAAATAGATCAGCAACAGAGGTTGATTTAATGTAAGGTCTGATGCAACAAAAGTGTAGAAATTAGTAATATTGCCAAATATTAACAATAAAAATAAATAAATAAATAATACACAAATAATATTATCAAAAATACCTGGCAACAATATTCAAGGCTTCATGGGATTGTACATTTTTTTTTGTTATGTACCTTTTTTTGACCATTTTAAAAGAAAGTTGTCATGTTTTGATTTCCCTTGTTTCTAATATATTTATAACTGCTAAACTATAACTAACTATAACTATTGCTTTAAATTTTTACTGCAAAGGCTTATTAAAATCCTAATGGGGAAAATAAATGCAAAACAAAAAAATCTGCGCTGCTGAAAAAAATACAGTCTTTAAGTGTGCACTGCTGTTCTGTTGTTTACTGCTTTATCACTCTTCGAAGTTGTGATCTGTAATGAATAACAAATCTTTTCATCTATTGAGCGCATTAAATTGCCAGCCTTATTGCAAATGCATGCTTTTTCATTATTGTACAGTTCTAATCTTTGCTTTCTTCATTTTGTGTTGTCCTGCCTCTCTCAAGCCTCAAGCCATTTCTCTCTCTCTCTTTCCCCACACACACTGATAGGATCCAGAGAGCTATTCTCAAGGTGACTCTTAACATCTGGGAAAATTTATGGAGTGTGAGGTAATTTATTCAGGGCGAGGATGTGGAGGGAATGCTGTTTCATAGCTGCTCTCTCTATGAAGAATATCAATTATTTTGTCTATGTGTGTGTGTGTGTGTCTGTGTGTGTGTGTGGCTCTTGGTGTAGAGAAGTATCATGAAATTAACATGTGATGAGATGACAGAAGAGCACTGGGGCGCCACTCAAATCCAATACATCAGAAGGAGTGCTTTAAGATGCCTCGTGGGTTAATTGGTGAGGCTGTTGGCTAGTTGACAGCTTGATGCTTTATTGGACGACAGTTTGCCCAGTGATAGGAGCAAATCAGTGTCCCCAAAGAAATATCATTCTAATCAATGGACGCCATGTGTCTTTGTGGAGTAAATTAAAAGAGGTGATGATGAACGTCACTGATGAGGGAACTGGAGGCTTTGCGTCCAAAATTCAATTACTTATTTATTGCGAGAGTCAATGTAGAAACCGTTCAAGTCATTTTGGCAAAAGTTGTGAAATGGATTTCATTGGAAGCTATAGGGCTCTTCTGGAAATTGATGTAATAAAAACTGTCGTCTGTAATCCACTCTCACTTCTGAAATCAAATGAATCAAAAGTCAATTCTCTGAGGCACTAGGAAATTGTGGGTTAGTTACAAAGGTTGGAGTCAAATCACTTTTTATTATTATTTTTTTGGGGGATTTTAAGGCTGGATACAGAATAAAAATTTTTTTTAACTTGAATAAAATTCCTAGATCAACAGTTTGCTCCAATATACAGGGTTCATATGGTCCTGGAAAACTTCTATGTACCTGAATATATTTTAGATGAACTTGACTTGTACTTGATACTATTTAAAGGGTAAACTTCAAAAAATGAAATGGGTAAAAAAAAAAAGTAATAACTTAAAAAATCAAAAGCAATTTTAGCTTTGCCTCTCTTTCACTCACTTTCACCGTAACTCCAGATGCGTTTTGAGTGTCGCGTCCATGTGTACTGTATGAACCCTGTATATAGTGTGTAGTATGTGTGCCACAGTGTTTCAAAGACAGCACACAACACACAAGTAGAGTCCCAAATGTAAACAGGAAATCTCACAAAATCTCTCAAGACTTGAGAATAAATGAATAAACATTTGTGCTGTTGCCACAAATCGACAAGTTTATCCTCCATTTCTGCTATCCAAATCTCACTTTGCGCTGTGCCATGACTGTTTTTTTAAACTTCCATTTCTGTCAGGGTGCTGTTTGACTGGAAATTGTTTCATTTGATGTGAAAATCTCAAGCTTGTATGTGCATTTGTCCTCAGAGTTGCCCCTGCTCATCAAGAATTCATGTTGAATATGTTGAATATTTTAAGATTAAGTCACTCTTAACACACCTCACACCAAGGAAAATTTGATAAAATCATCTGTAGAACCCTGAAGATAATTGGGACGTCATCCAGGAATGTCAGAAGGGGAGAAATTGGCTCGAATCACTGTAACTTAAACTGCAGTGTTTTGCTGGCTGGTTAGTTTGATCAAATGAAATTAGCTAGATATGTTTGGTAAATAAATGTAGGCTAATATTACACCTTACATATGCACATTGTGCAAATAATTTCATATACTGACAGCAAAGTTCGTTGTTGTTTTGTGTTAGTGGTAGTTTTGAAGATGATTACCGTCCTGAGCAAACTTTACTCGAAAATTCCTGAAACTAACCTAATTTCGGCTTGATTCTGTTTAAAATAATGGAATATAATAGGGCTGGGCAATAAAACGGGATCGGTATTAATTGACCGAACACCATTCTCAATAACGATAAAAAAAAGTTTGGTATGAAGTTTCAGCCTGAAGTATTTTACATTTTGTCATTTTAGTGGCTAATTCGTACGAGTTCAGTCATACGAAAGTGTACGATTTGAAAAAGTTGTGGCACCCAACCCCACCCTTACCCCAACCGTAATTGGGCGATGAGTTAATCGTACTAAATTGTACGAATTAGATCATACGAATTCATATAAATTAGCTACTAAATCAAAAAGTTACGAATTGCCGAGTGATTGCATTGGAAGTTTTGGTATGAAGCACTATAGTTTTATTAAAATTTGTCTACTTCCTATTATGCTAAAATGAATATTGTAACTGTATTGTTATTTGAAAAACAAGCAATGTTATAATCGTTTTTTCTGATCTGTTTAATGTGGGGTAGTGCTGCTTAATATGTAATCTGAGCTTCTTATTTTCTCCTCTACATTGTTTTGTGTTGCTATTTTCTTTGCGTATCTTTTGAAGATGTTTTATGTCTGTATTGTTGTGAAAATCCAAAAAGCATAATTATATAAAAAAAAATGTGTCTGCTAAACACACGGCTTCCAAGGAATGCCAATAAGCTTAGGGTTATTTCTGATTTTTTTCACATGCTTTTAAAAGCAACGTGAAGAGAAAACAGTTAGGTTTTGTCATCGCTACCTGAGGTCAGAATAACACACACGAGAATGAGTGCTGTGATTCGCAGCAGTGAGGAGATTGTAAATAAAAAAGGATGCTGCCAGAATAGATTTTTCGTTTCTTTTTCTTGTGCATACCAGCCACTAGCACCCAATCTGAATGAATTTTCAGCATTGGGGTAATGTAGTTTTTCGACTTGACAATTTGTTGCGATGCGTATTTGTATAATGATGTTTAGTTTCTTTACTTGAAAGCTCAGATTTGATTATCATAATTTGTTTTGGTGACAGAGTTTGAGGTTTACAGTATCATCATTATTAGCAGCATTTCCACTGTCAGGCCAGTGCGAGCCAGGGCTTTTATCAGGCTGGGCCAATCACCCGGGTGGTTGAGCATTGAGGCCCAAATAATGTCGCGTTTCCACTGTCAGGCTAATAACTTGCAGCGCGGCATGCAAACCCCGCCCCACGAATCAAACATCACTCAACCTGTCCAGTTCAGCAGGAATCAGATAGGCAAAGCAAACCATCGCATTATCATGAAATGATTAAAATGAAAATAACCGAAACAAACAAATGACACGTTACTGTATAGCATTACATTATATGTTCATACGCACCAGCCTTTTTATTTTTATTCATTATATTCATTTACTCACCGACTGACAGTTGGCATTGTACATAGAGTGGTCTCGCCACTAACTAATAATATAAAACCACAAATATTTTTCTGTTATAACTCTTATTATTATTTTTTTAAACATACCTGTTTTGGCAGAAAAGCAAAACTAGACTGATTATCCCCAAAGCATAATTATGATTTAAAATATTAAATATCCTTCTGATAAAGGTCTACATTTTAATAAAAAAAAAAAAAATTGCCACGTCATATAAAACAAACATTTGTTTGAGGACATATTTTTCACATGCAGTTTTTACCAATACATTTACAAAGCAATGCAGGACTAGATGATGGAAAGGAATTGAAAGGTATTTTCTGATGGTTTTGCTCACCCAAAAGTGCTCTGTTTGCACGATTTGATTAATATCATTGTATGCAAATACTTCATAAATAATATTTCAAAACTCCTCCGTTGTTATTGTTTTAAGAAAATATCTAAAATCTTTTTCAGATTTGTAAAATGAAAGTTTAAAATGGCTTGAAATGGTTTAATTTATGTTTCGTGTATATACCTACATTGTTACAGCTTTTGTTTGTTTTATATTGTTTTATTTTTTAAATTAGTTATTATTATTATTATATCTGATATTTGTAATTCTTTAAATGATTTCAGTAGCCTATAGCTTCTTTTATATCTAGATCTATGACACTACAAAAATGGACACGTAATTTGTAAAGAGAGAGAAAGAGAGAGAGAGAGAGAGATGGCTTAAAGCATAAAAGAGGCAGGACAACAAAAAAATTAAGCAAGCAAAAATCAGACTGTACAATAATGAAAAAGCATGCATTTGCTATGGGACTGGCAATTTAATGCGCTCAATAGATGAAGGTTTTATGTCTTCCTGCTGTATTCATATTTTGTATTAACTCCAAAAGAAAGAGAAAAAGAAAGAAAGAAAACCGGTCACGACAACGACAGAGCTGTGAAGCAAGCGTCTTTTCGCCTGGTTTCTCACACACATATACATGCACGTAAACGTGCATTTTTAATGCACAAACAAAACACACCTTTTAAATGTACCAAATACTCTCGACAACTGAAAGTTACTGGCTGCTGTGTCTTTAATATGGTGTAAAGATTATTATACGTTATTAAAACACAGAGGGTGCAGCAAAGAAATATCACTTATTAAATTCAAACTACTTTAATTGTTATTTTATGCAACAACCTTCAATTTAAAAATGAAACATAAGGGCGATCTTAAGCAAAAGTCCCCTAGCCTATAAGGTGTTTTATGGAATATCTTAAACTGACCTGTAACCATGGTTTTTCATTCCCTTATCTATTTACTGTATTTTTGGCACATGTATTTGTGCGTGATGGAAAAACTAGTGTAATAACAGCGGCACATCATGTTGCAAACTCCACCTCTGCTTTCACTCCACCCCGAAGCCCCAGCTGTCTCGCTTTGGCCCAAGGTATTCGACAGTTCGAAAAAGGTCTGCTGCTGGCCCTGAGAAAGCCTCGCTTTGGCCCTTATAAGCCCTGCAAGTGACTATAGAAACATGACTGGCCCTGGCTCGCATTGGCTTGCTCGCTTTAGGCGTGACAGTGGAAACGCGGCTATTGACATTTTACAGATTTTGATCTACCTTAAAGTTTGCTTTGATTGTTCAGCATTTACCCTTTACCATTGCCCATCGAGTTTGTTTAAGACTTTTTTTTTTTATAAGACATAAGAGACGAGATTTAATATTTTTTTGACTATAAAACTCTATTTGCCCAAGTAATGTCGGTAAATTAAAATGAAGTGGTAAATTAAATAAAAAATCCTAATATTCCTAAATGGATTGTAAAAATATATTCAGTAATTATTGATACTCAATAATTCAAAACATTATATTGTGGAATTTTTTTTCTTTTATCACCCAGCCCTATATTCAATTCTATTTCTATAGCACATTTAAAACAACTGCCATTTGCCAAAGTGCTTCCCAGCACATACAATCACACAGACAAAAATTCAACAATAAGTCAACATTAAAAACCTGATTTCTCTAATCGACTCTGAAAGCTCTACTAAAAAGTCGAGACTTAAAAGCGTCCACAGTTGGGGATGATATAAAAAATTTCATACCAATTTGTTTTCCAATTTTGCTTGAATTGTATTTGGGGGCCTTTAGTGTGCTGTTGTCATCTTGAAGAATAAGCTCTTCAAATTGAGTTACAACAACAACTAAAACATGGATAATCAAATCTTAAAGCTTTTAAGTTTAAATTAATACAAAAAATGTTATATATCTGCTTTATTTTTCAACTCTTTAAGCAAAAATGATATTTCATTGACTCAAACAACTGAATTTGCCATAGCAAAATTACACAGGAGCAGTATAAAAATAAAGTTATCGAATGCGTAGAAGTACCCTGCTATTGTACACGTCTAAGCACCATTCAGTTTTTTTTTTCTTTGGGAAATGTATGAATCTGGTTATCATGCTGTAATCTGTCCAGCCATTTCATCCATTATCCAAGCAGCTCATCTCTAACCACCCATGAGAGGGTCCATTTGAGTGACCAGCGGACAGGGACCTCCCAGTGGGAGCCAGACCCATCTGCACGAACATGAAATAATGGATGATGAAGATCAGATGCCATCATGGTCCGCAATCTGCCGCTGCCCCGTCCGTTGCATTCACAGCAGCTTTACTGCCCATGTGCCACCTGACTCATGGCACACACTGATGAGCTCCCCAAGATGTCATGGCATCTGCCCACAAAATCGAGGCTCATGCCAATGCACACGGAAAGGGCAGTGCTTATAGTTTGCAGCCGGGGTCTGTTGGAATCTGGGTGGACGCCAACCAGATTGTTGATGAGGTCTTTGCGATCTGCATTAATGCGATAGCGTCTGACTCATGCTATCCTCTTGTGTTGTATAACCTATGTGGTAGACTGTTTCATAAAAACTTTAGAACCAATAGTTAAAAGGGAAAACATATACAGTACTGTGCAAAAGTTTTAGGCCAACATTAAATCAATTGTTTTACTGATGGTATAAAGGATATATGTGACCCTTTACCACAAAACCAGTGATAAGTGTATTTTTTTAATCAATTTTCCTTCAAATTGAGATTTATACCAGGTGAATAAATTATCTTACTTGATGTATGGTTTGTTAGGATATGAGTTAGGTTAGAGTTTGAATTATTTGGGTTTAATTGTTTGAGACGTGAAAGACAATGTTGGAGAGAGGCTGTTTGTCCTGGTTTGAGCTGCATTTCTACCAGTGTTAGCAATATTGTCTGAACTGATGGAATTGTGGATATTGAAAATCACAGATAGATTTTAATACACTATGACATTCGTTTATAAAAGGACTTCAGTGGTAATAAGTTTCATTTTCAGCATGATAATGATCCGCTAATTGCAGTAAAATCCAATTTGGAGAAAGAAAACAGCAGATTAAACACAAACAGTCATGAGATGGCTTCTACAGGTTCCAGACCTGAATATTATCGAGGATGTATAATATCACCTGGACAGAAAAAGAAAGATATGACACTCTAAACCTAAAGAAGGACTGTGGAAAGTGCTAGAAGAAGCCTTAAACAAAACAGTTTAAGCTGCTTGGTGCCATGGGAAGACACATTAAACAGATTATTGTTTTTTAATAGAAAATGTTGTGCTGCTGTTGTTGCTGTTTTTTTTGTACACACTTCCTATATTTTCTGTTTGTTTTTAATTAAGAGACTTATTAAAGATTAAAGATTTGAGTGTTAAAGATCATATTTGAGTGATTATTAGGCCCACATGGAATCTGCGTGCGCAGAAATCCGCTGATTTTTGCTAATCTTTAGCCCATCACTAAGTCTATTTATTTACTTGTGTAAACGTGTGTAAATTTATATTTATTCAGTTTTTAAAATTAATTTCACTTATATTATTGTGATATACTGTAATAATAGTAATAATACAATTTTCATATGATGTATTTGCAATACAGTTTGTAAATGAATATTTTCTGTCTTTTAGTAGATGTATGACATACTTGCTTTGCTTACCATGTAAATCTAATTGGATTAGATTTTAGCTACATGTTTTTATTATCCATGACTGATCTATAATGTTATATGTCACAAAATAATTATAAAGACCATTCAGAAATATGATGTGTTTTTTTGCGCTATCACCATTTAATGAGGTCACGATCGGGAAAGCTGAAATTGTGTTGTGGACGTCAGTCCTTTTTCCTGTTGTTGTTTTTTTTTTTCGTGAATTAATCATTTACAAATTAAGCACTGGTGTCCATATCAGAGAAAGACACTGAAGCACTTATGATTGTGTTTTTACATGATATATGTTATGTATTTTATTTTATCTTTGGTCACACTTTATTTTGATGGTCTGTTTGTTGAATTAAAGTTACATTGCATCTACATGCCAACTAATTCTCGTTAAATTTAAAGTAGACTGTCAGGTTGGGGCTGGGGTTAGGGTTAGTGTAAGTTGACATGTACTTGCAAAGTTGCTTATAGTCAGTTAAATGTCTGCTGAAGTAGCATATCAACATAAGCAGACAGTCTACTAATACTCAAATGGACCATCAAAATAAATTACCTTATTTTTTTACTTTGAAATATGGACTTTTCTCTTTTTTAGCTTTTTGTAAAGACAAAATAATAAGTAAACCAATAATAAAACTGTGGAATACAATTTTTCTGTGGCATTGCTTTGTTTATTTTAACATTTGATCTCAACCTGTGGTGTAAGTTTGAGGCTTGGCTTCTTTTTTTTTTTTTTTTTTTGGCTGACAAATTTTCCTGACCCTTTTTGGAAAATTCATAAAATTGTCATTTTTGTCATTGCACACATCACCTTTGATTCAATTCACCTTTAAAAAGATTTTCAGAAGATATAATATAGTGTAATCACAGTTTTTCTATGGAGTTGTTGTCCTTCTTATGCAATTGCAATCGCTACCTTTTCTTTCACTTTCCAGAGAATTCAGCATTCATTGATCACAGACGTAATGACATTGTATGCTCTGCCATGTCAACAAGCCCGCTTTTGTTATTAGATACAATTAAATAAGGCCTCTTGAATCCATTATTCACCTCAGTCCGGTTATGAAAAATGACAGCTCATATAGGCTTAAAAATTGATCGCCTGAAGTACAGATCTGTCATCGAGCTTTGATGAATCTCAGCTGTGACGGGCTTTCAATATTGATGTTGTTTGTTTCCTCCAGAGGTCACCACCGAAACCTTAACCTTCTGCTTTTAAACCACTCCCACTCTTCCCTGAAACTCCTCCCACCCCACGGCGGCACAGGCCCTGATGAAATACATCCATTCATCATGTCCAAATAAACATTATATCTTTCTCTCCGGCTCATGTGCATTCATGAGCCTCAAAGTCATCTAACTAGTGTCTGCCAATGTCCGATTATTCATGTTGTGGCTCAGAGTGTGGAGATGAGAAGATAAGCCTCAGATTGTTTCTCCATGCCAACTGCATTCTGCTTTTTTGAGATGAGAAAATAAATCTTGTGATTGGGAAGTTGGCGGATAAAGTTGCTCAGATAACAATGATCGGGGATATGAATTGCACATATTTACTAGGCTAGTTGCGGCATCCCATTTCTTCTTGTGATTTAATTGCTGAAACTTTTATCATGGTATACAATATTTTTGTGGTATGCTGCAAAAACATCAACAGATATGATCATAAAAAAACTTTGTGCATTGCATTATTCTGTGTATATGAGCAATTCCATGCAAATGTTAACCTTCCCATGAAAAAAAAAAATGTTTTCGCCAAAATAGCGAAACCAGTTCTGTTCACATCCGTCACATCCATAACACAAGGGATGTCACATCCAAAACAAAGAATTGTCCTTATAAATGCGAAAAGGTTAAATAAAATAAAATCAATCATGTTTGTTCTATAATGAGCCAACTGTTAGATTGGATTAGCATTATTTCTTTTGGATTGTACAGTTTAATTCACAGAATTTCAACAAAGTATGTTGTATACTGTAAACTTGGTAACTTTTTTCGTCACATCCATAACGCATGGTTATTTTCCTTATTTAAATTAAAAAAATGGTTATAGATTGATATTTTTCTGCTCACATAACTCTGTGGTTAATTATTTTGGAAAATATAAACATATGTTTCAATATTATATTAACATATACTCAGAGATTGGAAGTTACGAAGTACAAATACTTTGTTACTGTACTTAAGTAGATTTTTCTGGTATCAGTACTTTACTCCACTACTTAATTTTTTTGGCAATTTTTTACTTTTACTCCTTACATTTTTACACAATTATCTGTACTTTCTATTCCCTACATTTTTAAATCAGACTTGCTACTTTTGTATTCATGTGTTTTAAGGCGCAATCGATATTATTTTTTATCATTGTGCAATTTGAATGTCTTTTTAATCCAGGCAATCTATTTCTCATTGCGCCTGCTTGCTGCAGTTTGTGGCTTTTTCCAATCTCTGATCACGCGCTGTAAGTGGGCTTGTTTATTCAGCTTACTATGGAAACGGCCAGAATGGCAAACGTAAATGATGTCATGTTTATTCCCGGTATTAAGATGCGTTTTGGTGGATCGGACCACAGGTACAACAGCTGACACATTAGTGTTCAAGTCTGGCATTTAAATGGAGTTAAAGTCTTTTGTCCACTTCCGACTATGGTGTACTGTACTTCTCTGATCTTTCAATCTAATACCACGGAAAAAAAACAAACCTTTGACAATCATGTGCTTTTTTAATCAATGTTCGTTCAGTTACTACTAAAGCAATTAAATACTATGAATATCTTATGCGTTGAGATTTATTTCCTTTGTTTCCAACAAGTTCATATTTTCTACTGCAGAATTCATATTGTTTTATATTTTTAACATGTACATACACAGTTGTCTTAATTCATTTTTTAAATAGATTGTTAGGTAAATATTTTAGGACATTAAAAGTATTTATACTGGGTGATTTATGAATTAAAAGCAATGCCAAGGATCAGGAATTTATCACGTAAACAACAAAAAGATGTTGCAAAAATATATTAGCAGCATTAAATGACTTTGACAGATCATCAGGAAACCACACAGAGTATTGAAAACCATGAGTATGTAAACTTTTGTAAAATGTTATTTTAATAATTTCAGCTAACTTTTTGTGTAGTGAAGTATATGTACACATCTTCTATGTAAAATATCTTACTAAATACTAAACAAAAAATAGCATGCATTTTGTATGATCTCTTTTATTTTGTTCAAAATATTGACTTAACAAGTTCAAAATGATTATTCACAATATTTCAATATTGTGCATCTTCATGTTTATGATATATTGAATTCAAGAATTCACACTTAGCTAATGAGTGATTATAAAGCGAGTTTGGCAGGCTGTATCGGGAGAGAGACCTGAGTTCATTAGATCCTCGAGCCCGGGGCTCCCTTCCGTTTGCTGGGCGAGAGGGGAGTTTGAGCTCAGGTAGGTTTTAAGAACCCCTTGCCTTATTTAGAGCTGATGACAGATTATAAATTGCTATATAGATAAACTGCTGGTTATGAGCTTGACTATTGTGCTAATTTAGATTGAACAATTAGCACTATATAATGTTGATTGAACGATTCAATTAGCACTATATAATGTAGATTGATTAATTCACTTATGACGCATGTTTTTTGACTGTGGGAAGAAACCAGAGAGCCTGGGGAAACCCTAGCAGGCATGGAGAGAACATTTAAACTGCAAAAAAAAAAACAAAAAAAACTGGCTTGTTAAGGACTTGAATTAGTGACAATCTTGCTGTAAGGCAACTGTGCTAACACTGGGGCATCGTGCCGCACTATAAAGAAAAAGGTGGAGGAGTAGGGGTGGTAGGGGGATTCTTTAAGGCGAAGATAACTGAAGTAACTTTACAGTGAGTTAGAAATCATCTGATTGGTGAATCATGCATTAGTTAATGTGTGACCAGCCACGATCAATCCTAATCACGTGGTCCTCTCTAAATTAGTTTATAAGTAAACTTCACTTATTGAATACCGGCATATTGTCACCTTAGAATTATAAGGTTCTATCTGACATTTTTGTCAAAATTGAGTTATTGACATTCTTATTAAATGACAACTTATTTACATTATGGGATGTTTTTTCATAAGTTGCTCTGAATGTCTCAATCATTCAGAACGCAAATAGAACATAATTCCAAGGTGAAGGTATGTCTAATGGTGCGTTCACACCATACGCGGATGAAGTGTTAAGAGTAAGTGATTTACATGTTAAATCAATGCAAAGATGCAAATACACATCTTGCGGCGCTCTGAACTTCAGTGGACATTTGCGCCATGTTAACCAATCAGGAGCAGTGTGATTATCTTGTAGGGGTGTGATTATGAAGTAGTGCCTGTTGTTGGTGTCCCGAGAGGAAATCCTCCTTCTGACACCGGACAACATCTCATCAAACCAGGCTTCCATCATCCAGGTGTAGTTTCTGGAAGAGTTGATGAACTCTGAGCATGTCTGAAAGGATGCAGTGGACTCAGACATGGCGCAGAACGAATATATGGTGTCTTTAGCCTTCCTAAAGCACATAAAACACAGCAACCCTCTTAATAAAATGCATGTTTTACTAATGAAGCTAGAGTCACCAGGCAGACGGAAGTCTCGCACATGACTCGAATCCGCATCTGTTGTGAAGTGAATTTTACATGCAAATTAAATGAATTTAACGTCCAAATAAAGTGAATAAACTCTTAATGTTCACGTGCCTATTTATGTGCGAATAGCTCAATTTATTCACACATGCCACATCTGGTGTGAACACAGCATAACATCCACATCTTTTTTTAAACCAAAAACTTCTTTCGTCTGGAGCTTTGAATGACACTGTTCCAAGTGTTATATACCACCAACCGCACCATAAGCCCAGTACTTCCAAAAGGATAGACAAAGGTTTCATTGTTCATTCACAAGCCTGGTCCTCACGGTCACTTTTCCATCTTATTCCATCTCAAGGGTACTAAACGAAGGTGGATCGACGCTATAGGTCGATACTGTGTCCCTGCTGATTGGCTGTCTGCCCAGATGTGCATCATCCTAAGTTGGCATGATTAAACATACTATTCTCCAGGGTCAATCAGCCCATTCGTCCAACCGTTATTATACTGACCCTTGCACTTTACAGGCAGAGAGTTGGAGCCCTTCCAGTCCTCCTGGGGCCCTCAGGAAAAGCTGAGACTACAATGGTGCTTAACAGGAAAGATGAATGTTAGCAACCCACGTCACATTTTAAAGACATAGGAAGGTGAGAGGGATTAAACTGCTCTTGGAGAGCATGCAACCGCCACACTGAGTCAGCATTTAACCTACTCTCCATGCATCGACTTCACCATGGGCTGCCTTCAAAATGGGAGGTCAGCAAATAAAAGACCGCAGTTTAATGGCATTCTGTGTTTTGTGGGCCTTTTTAATGCAGTCCATGCAATGATATACAGCTGAATCTGCAGATGTAATGGATTTTTTTCCCCATTTGGCAAGTATGAATAGTAATTATTTTGCCACTGTATACAGGAAATCAAGAGTGAAATTGTATTCATGAAAGGTTCTTCCTGCTAGGTAATGTGTATCCTTGGCATGCATTTACATGGCTGCATGCATGCAACATTTTGTATGTACTGTCGGTCTACAATCGATATTATCCAAGAGCTTTGTATGAGTTTGAACAGTTTGCGAGAGTGTCTATAGCAATGTTAATCGGGAACCAGATAAGGTTTCAAGGTTAATTGTGTATGCTATTAAAGTTCCAGACTAGTCCTGAGTTATTATTGTACAAATCCATCCTCAGAATGAATCTTTTTAACCGTTTAACTGCTTGTTTGACCTTTTGTCCAAAGGTTATCATTAAACACGAGACTGAAAACACATCTGTTTAGCTGTGCCTTTACTGAATGATCACTGTGCTGCGTTCTTTTCTTTTTTATTATCTTATCTATTTTAACACATTTTTTATCTGTTTATCTATTTTTTATTCTTATTTGTATAATTCTTATTATTTGTTTTTTCTTACACTTGTCTCTTTTATTCTTGTTTATGTAAAGCACTTTGAATTGCCACTGTGTATGAAATGCGCTAAAAGAAGTAGAAAAAAATGTTTAAGTCGAAATTAAAAGGGTTGAAAGCATGCCTCAATAGCTTAAACTTAGGCCCAATCCTAATTCTACCCCTTAGCCCTTTCCCCTATCCCTACCCCACAATTTGCATGTTCGTGTGAAAGGATAGGGGTGTCCCAATTCTCTTTAGCTTGATGGCGAATGGCTAAGGGGAAGGGATAGATACCCCTTTAAACAAAGATTTTTAAGATCCACACTGGAAACCATGGGGTAAGAAAATTTCTCGAAATACACCAGCCACAACGGCTGGATCACTGCACCCGGAAGAAAGAATATCCATAAATTATTATTATTTTTTTGTCATTATTACAATTTTTTACGACAAACAAACACATTTTAATATATTCATAACGACATTCTCACAGTCCCACAACAGTCTGACACTCGATGACGTGCAAATACCCTGTCAGAAAGTGTAGTGGTTGGCAATGAGCTTTTTACAGTGTCTGCTATAATGTTTATGTTGTTTTTGGTGTGTTTACATAGTTGAATATGGCCACTGTGTTAAATGCACAGTGTTACAAGCTTATTGCCTCCTTATATCGTCATTATAACATGATATTGTTGCCTTACTGGAATAACTACAGCAGTCGAGATTGTCTGATCTCGTATGAAGCATGAGATCACGATGGTGTGTGCAGGTGTTGTAGTGGAGTCCCATTTCTTAGGGGTAAAGAACACTTGATTTTAAGGGCCATGGGGAAGGGGTAGGGGTATAAAAAATAGAATTGGAATTGGGCAATAATAAGCTCCTCTTTTATCTTTGACTTGATTGGTGCAATACATCAAGATCTGAAATTGCTTGAATGTGCAGTTGTTAGTTTAATTCACTAAACTTGTTGCCTTTTGCAAAAGATACAAAGACAGCAGATCTTTTCAAGTGACCCTCAGGCCATCCCATCATTTATTAAACAGTGAAATAGCTGTGGAACTACAGATGTCAAATCAATTCTTCACCATTCATAAAATCAGATCTGAATCACATCGGTGGAGTGACAAAATTGAACAGTTAATGGCTTTCTCAAACCCTGGGTTTAGAAAATTCTTGGAAGACATTTTTGTGGTTCTTCAGATTTAAAATGGTCAAATGCCCTAGCACAAATGAAATCAGATTTTCAGTTCAAACCCTTATGTTCTTAAAGCTGCCTTAAAACATGCTACATCCAATTGTTTGCAGAGAATGAGTATAATTGGTGTAATGGCATTTAAAAACAGTTTAAATTACAATCAATAGTTTACAGAATAAGAACAGTTCATTACGATTTTAACTCATTTTTTTTTTTATATATATATACTGAAAGAAGTCTCCACAGTAATCACTTGTACATTCCCCCACCCCATCCCTGCTGCCTTAGGGTATTATTGCACTGAGATTATCACCTTAAGTCCACCATTAGTTTTTGCTTGTCTTCATTTAGCACTTCCCAGTGTTTCTCCCTCAATATTTGGGAAAAATGTATCTGGAGTTCTGTTAAAAGGTCTTCAAACCTCTGATTCCAGACTAGACACCCTACCCCAAGGCCGTGGGGCATAGGGACTATGCACGTTCCGTGCTACTAGAACCTGCCTGCGGTCCCTGTGCATGGAAGAGACCGGCACAGTGTGCAATGACCCCTCGTTTGCGCGCCCGCCCCCCTCGTAGCCCCCAACAGCAGTGCTCTGGTATAATACAGGCCTGCTGCCTAACCGGGGCACCAAGGCAGCATTTTCTGGGCAATGAGTAACACATGGAAACAGGTGGCACATGTCTTTGGAATGCTCATGGAAGTGAGCAGGTCCTTGCGGTAGAGGACCCAAGTACACCGGTAGGTCTGTATAAGAGTTCAGATACGTTGAGTAGTGTCCATGTACTAATGTAGACGAGGAGCGCCGCAGGGCTGCCGTATTTTGTAGAATGGCCTCCCGGTATGAAGGAAGGCGGATGGATTTTGAGTATTTGAACTTCTGAGGCTTGTACGGGTAGGAGCCCATGTGCGCTGGGTCCAGATAGGCTGGCTCCACAGCCGCATTGTAGCGAAGGTTGTTACCACCGCTGCCGTACATCTTTGAAGTCTTGGGATTGGTCACCACAACTCGAGGGAACAGATCAGGCATGTTAATGCAGCTGGTAGAAGATGCCGAGGTGGAGGGCTTCTCGTCTATCTGGCGGATCCTGTCACCACCCCATGTGGCCCTGAGAAAAGAGGCGCGACGGTTGAGTTTATCTTTCCCCAAAAGTGGAACGTCATCCATCTCCGGCTCCAGGTACAGCTTGTTGCAGGAGTTGCAGCTAGAGCTGGGCCTCTGAAAGTGGCTCCTCATGCAGGGTGTGGTATGAGAATGGTTTTCCAGAAGATGGTTGCTTTTAAGCTCAGTCAGATTGGACTGGGGAACATCATAGTCGTCCCTCCGTCGGGTTTCTGGAGATGCCGCTACGTAGCTGTGGGACCTCTTTTTGCGACCCAGACCTGCCATGTATTGTTTATGGCTTCCAGAGGGTTCTTGGTGTTCCACAAAGATGTCTGGTACCTGAAAGTCACGGTATGAGACGTAACGAGAGGTAGGGTGGTGACAGGACTGGTCCATGTAGACATGTGGTTTTGGAGCTGTAGGTGGTGGTGGGTCTCTTATGGCAATATGAGGGCTGCTGAGGCTAGATATGGGAAGCGTTCGTTCGTAGATGTGATGGTGACTGGTGCGTGCGGGAAGAGTGTAGCGCAGTGAGGTAGGCCGTGTTCCCACATGAGGCTTCTCCAGCAGGTGCTGAGTCGTGCTGTCCACGTTTTGAGGGTACGGAGAGTGGTTGTCCGTAACACTGGCAATGCAGGGCAAGCGGCCATGGCTGAAGTCGGTTCCAATGAGGCAGGGAGGAAGACTAGTTCTGCCTGACTCTGGATCACGACGACTCCAGTTCTCTATAGTTTTAGTGGCATTGTCCAGGGAGTTTTCCACTCTTGCAGATGAGACTATATCCTTAGCTGTTTGGAGCATCTTTAGCATGTTAGCTTGAGTGTAACTGGTGGTGACATCTGGGTTCTGCATGTTTCCTTTACGGTCTGTGTCCTCCACACCATTGAAGCAGCTGTAGATTCCCTTCAGGAAAGAAATAAGAAAAAAATAAGACTGGGATTTTGCATAGAGAATTACTATTTTCTCCTCATGAGTAAATCTATTCACTATAGTGCATGCAAAATGTATAGAAAACTACGTTGCCACTGTTTTTTTTATTTATTTCAGTTCTAATGAATGGCAATGACTCATAAATAAAGCTTCTACAATTTTGGCTGTGATGACCTAGGTGAAATAAAGTCGTACATGACTCACTTTTACCACATCAAAATTCTATTAGCGGATTTTATGTGTGGTTAATTACCTGGAGAACTCTCAGTGGCTGATAAGATTTTCAAAACTGTTTATCACTATTATAGTTATCTCTGAAAGTACTGTAATTAGCCAAAAGAAAAGTAGCTGCCGATGCGTTTGTAATATTCCACCTTTAAATGAGGTCTTTAGGTTTATTAAGCTTAAGAATGTGATTGAAATGGCTTTGGCAGCTATGTCATAACCTTAAGACCCTAATTTAATTTTAACAGCTTTTCCCTTAACTCTTGGAGCTTTTTCACAGCCTGGATTTCTCTAAAAAACAATTTCACCGCATTTGTTTCTTAAGGATCTTCGAAGGTTTGCTGTACCTTTCTTTGTGCAATGTTCATTTGAACTACATTAATATTGTGCTACATGATCTTAAAAGGCAAATAAACAAGACAAACAGCTGATTTCAAATGACTTATTTTGAGTTAGTTTGCATCTTACAGTAGATAGTCATCAAAAGAAAACTTGTTAACAGTATGGATGCATCAAAATGAAAATTCTACGCCAAAACAGGACAGATTTTTAAACATGTCACTCAATGGGCTCTATCATACACAATAAGGTGCAAGACGTGTTTGGTGCTATTTGTTGCTATTTTCAGAACAACAAAACCCTAACTTTTGCGTTTTGTTGTTTAAATAGCAAATCCATTTGCACCACTTTGTGGACTCTTTTGTATGCTGTTCTGAAAAGGAGGTGTGCTAATTTATTATTATTTTATATATTATTTTCTACATTATATAAACCACTACCTCCATGCCTTCATATTGGGGGTGGGGGCTTTATCCAATTTATTCATAACAATCTGGATTTGTATAATTTTACAATTATTAGTAGCCGTATTTATTTATTAAAACAAATATAAAAATGGATATAATAAGTTTAGATTTTTCCACCTGTTGGGTTTGGAAGATGTATGCATCACCATATGGGGCATAAGAATAGGACGTGTGTTTGGATATAACTAAATTTTTTTACCAAATTTTGTTATAATTGGTCTTCTATTTGTATGCTGGAATATAGATTTATTTAGAAATTATTTATTTAGAATTTATTTAGAATTTCAATTTAGAAAAAGTGTTAAAACAAATCTTTGTGCCTAACAAACAAAAGTAAATATGTCTTTAGTGGAGTGCATATAACACGTTTCCTTATCTATAAAAGTAAAGGAGTAAAGTAAAGTAAAGAGGCTGAATGGAGGAGGCTCGTTCTTTATTCTCATGCTGCAGCTGGTCTGTTTAACTGTTTTCTTGCAAGTGAAGCTTTTCAGTTTTTCCACTGACAAAGTCCGCCATTTAAATACTGTGGCCTATTTGCCACAGTGCGAAGCAACTGGCTATTAAAGAGAATGGGACTCTGCTTGGTTTAATGCATGTTGTGCTTAAAACACACTCATAACTCATTAAGAGAATAAGCACATCCCTGTTCAATCATGGGCCAGGGCACAAATCGTATGCTTTAGACTTTGTGCCTAGATCGTTAAAATAGAGCCCAATAACTTAAATTATACTGTTAAAAAACACAATCCAATAAAATAACAACATTGTATTGTTAATTTCTATTGACAGTGAGTTGAAAGTTGTAGTTTTTCCAGCATTGCCATGACAACACGAAGTAAGAAAAAGTACTACACAGAAATGTCCTGTCGTGGCATTATTTGAGTGGACTTTGCTATTCCAGTGAGCATGTGTTGTTCATGCATAGATAAGTATACATGCAGAATATCCACAAAGTGGAATAGTAACCTAATTTAAACATTAACTGCAGTGTGCATACAAGCTAGTTGCTAGTGCACTCTGCTGCTCTTGCCCTTTGATTGGCTTAACATTAAACTGCCCTTGCTTGGCACAAGCCATTGAAATGAATGGGTTTCATAGCATAGTACTTTCCAAGTCCAGTGTGCCTCTTTTTGTGTTTTTGGCTGTTTCTTTCAGACAAAACTCTAAGATGCCATTTTCTGCATATGATTTTTGACAGCGGAAAATTCTGTGCACCCCTAGTATCCCTATTTAAAATGTATTTCTTTTAAAAGTATACATCATATGAAACTTACCCTGCTAATGGCGAGCAAGAAGTCCAATCGCTCAGACTTGCGGACTGAATGCCGCAGCTTCCAGTACAGTAGATGTTCCCAGGCAAAGACCAGCAGACTGAGACCCATAGCCACCAGAAGCATGTAAAACACTCCAGCCATGTTGTCAATGTCCAGCTTAGAGCTCATCACCTCCTTCTTCTCATTACGACAGATCCCAGTGAGCCACACCGTCTGCAGCTTCTGAGTGTCACCTGTGATAAATAATATATTTGGGTCAGATTTGTGAAGCAGAGCTCCTCTAGCAAAAGTAAGTTTCTGAAGTTACCGTCAGCAAGGAACTGGAGAAGAGCGAGGTCAATCGGCCGCTTCCATCGAGATTCTTTCTGAAGGGCGATACCGTAGCCTGTCGTAGCAAACACCTTCCCGCTACCAATGGTCACCAATTTACACCCTTCATCTTTACCGGCCATGTAGTTAAGCACGGCTGCATCATATATGAAGGCATCCAGCTTGCTGTTAACAATACAAAAACAACAACAGAATGTATAAATGCTAATACATCAGGGAAGGATTTGTTTTAGAGTTTCAGGTGAGAATTTACAGTAAACGCACCCAGTTTTGAGGCTGTTGAGAGCATCCTCCACACCTTTTTGGTTGTATTTAACCATGTGGGAATGCATTTCGGGATAATTGCTCCTTATGTTTCGTTCCGTGCTGCCATTGGGCACAGTCCCAAACCGGAATGGGGGATATTGGTCCTGCGGTTTCTGGAACTAAAAGGCAGCATTTCAACAAGTTAGCATGTTTAAATTAAACTTCATGAACAAATCACAGTCTGAGTGGAAGAAATAAATCTGAGTAACTTGGTTAAGGATTAGAGCATTTTAATAGATTCCTGCTCCGCTAGATATGCCAGTAATGGCTTTTTTTGCATGGGAAAGCTACGCTGCTGGAAAGTGTGATTGATTTTTCTTTAAGCTGGATTTCTGCATGGGAATTTATTGTAGGGTTCAGCCTTTGTCTTCGGCCTGTTCCAAGGATTCTCACGATTCTGTATCTGCAAACGCCACATTAAATACAACATAAATCCAAGTGGGAATATGACTAAAATTAATCCTCAGGAAGAAAGCAGAAAAATGGCTGCAGTGATAAAACTCAGACCAAAGCCTATTGGGTCATCAAAGCTCTTTTTCTGTGCTTCTCAGTCAATTAATTTCTAAGCTCTGATCAAATTCTAACATTTGAACTTCAGATTGTCCTCACGAAGACGAGAAATTATCTCAGCTGCCTGGCCAAACATCCGAGCACTTTCAGGATCACTCCTCAATTAGGTTTTTATAAATGTGATTCCAGCCATGTTAATTAAGGGCCGTTAATGCAATATCAAATAAATGTAATACAGCCACTAAGACAGCACTTCAGAACGCAAGGCATGAATAATTGTGCCGCAATGTAGGTAACCTTGCTTGTGTGAATGAAGGAGATCAGTCTCCGAGGAGCAGGTGGACGTGATTGTATTCTGGTTGAGCGCATGTGACAGACTCCAGTGTCAGTGAATACCTCATAATGAGTGTGCTTGCTGGTGTCTAAGGGAAGACAGCATAAGTGTTGTCTTTCATCTGTCCTGTGGCCCTGACCACACTTGAAGTTTATTGCTTAAAAGAAGTAGGCATTTCTTTTAGATCAGAGATGCCCAAACTAAGGCCCGTGGGCCGAAGTTGGCCTGTGGTAACCTTTGATTTGGCCCGCCATCCTATCTGAGTAGAGAGGAAGAATGATAGGGATGGTTTAGAGATTGTCATTTCAAACCTAATTTAACCTTTGTCTGTTTATTTTATTGTTAAAAGCTAACCCAAAGTAACGTTTCAATCAAATGGTGTAAATGAATCAGATTTTGTTTAAATGTACACACTGCCTTGATTTGTCCTCTTAACGACAAAGGCAGATTCTGCTTGACTTGTAAACTCCATTGTGTTTAATGTGATTGTTTACGGTTATATTGCAATAGATTATCATTTTAAATGTTATACTGCATTAAGTATTACATATTAAAGTAATGTTTTCCAATAAATTAAGAAATTACCCATGGCAAGAGCATGTGAGAGAAGTAGTGTGTCCAAACATGAAGTATTTATAAAGAGTATGTGAAAAAGTACCAAGGTGACCTAGTGTAAATACAATGGACACGCTACTATCCCAAGGCCACAAGGGGGGATTTATGAATAGCTGTAAAGCAAAGTAATGTATGTACAGTTCAAGTCTGAATTATTAACCCCTTGTATATTTTTTCCCAATTTCTGTTCAACAGAAAGAAGATTTGTTCAGCACATTTCAAAACATAATGATTTTAACTAATTTCTAACAACTGATTCCTTTTATCTTTGCCATGATGACAGTAAATAACATTTTACTAGATATTTGTCAAGATATTAGTATTCAGTTTGAAGTGACATTTCTGTAGACAGTCGAAAAAAATGCTAGAGGGGGCATAAGTTAAAATATGATATTATAATATAGACCTTAAAATAGTTTTAAAAAATTAAAACTGCTTTCATTTTAGCCTAAATAAAACAAATAAGACTTTCCCCAGAGGAAAATAGGAAATACTGTGAAAAATTCCTAGCTCTGTTAAACATTATTTGGGAAATATTTTAAAAAGAAAATAAATAACCAGAATGGCTGCGTCCAAAATTGCCTACTACTCAGGAGGTACTGCATTTAAATTTAAACGTACTACTCGACCGTTAGAAAAGTACGTTCTTTACAGTATGATTGTGAGTAGTATGAGTGGAACTAGGACGTACATCCATAATTTTTTCCTTCCTTCCTTCCTTACTTACTTACTTGCTTGCTCGGAAATACTGTTGTCATATTACAATTACTTGGAAAAAGTCTTTCAAATTGTATTTATTCATTAATTTTTTCTTAAAGTTCAGCTTATGTTTCGCATTTCTGCTTGTGTGAAAAAAGAAGCAACCAGTGTTTGATATAAATAAATATTACTACTACAAACACAACCACACTAAACTGCCGCTATCAAAGTTCACCAAAATCGAAAGCAGCAGAGTGATCTGTCTGTGATATTCTCGCCCGCTGGCTATTTTCCCCTTCAGGCGTTTTTGTTCTGCGTGCAATGCCTCGCAGGCACACTTGTTAATCTGAATCCTACAAAAAAATAAATAAATAAACATCTTGCCGTCGATGTCTAATTCCCTGCTAGTCAACCTGTGTGGCTCTGTAATGACTGGTGGAGATTCAAGTATCACTTTGTATTCAGAATTGCTCTTTAACAGTTTCCATCTGAAGCTTGTCAGCTGTAACAGCTTTCTTTATCATCGCAAAACGCTTCACCTTCATGTGTCCCTGCTAAGCTTACTGTTTTAAATAACAGTTCCACACAATTATCTAGGAAAGATAAATAGTTAAAGGCATCCCATCCTGCATAGGATGTCAACTTATGTCAGATTAGCGTTGTACCCCAATGTCGTGGGACATTGCATTTTGTTGAAATGAAAACCGGGTTGACAATGTCAAACGTCAGACAGATGTTGTATTTACTTTCCAACATAACTTAAAAACAATGAAATATCAACATCTAATGATGTTACAATACTAATGATGTGCTTCGGCTCCCCACAGTCCAAAGGCACGAGGTATAGGTGAATTGGGTAAGCTAAATTGTCCGTAGTGTATGGGTTTGTGCGTGAATGAGAGAGTGTATGGGTGTTTCTCAGCCCTGGGTTGCGGCTGGAAGGGCACCCGTTGTGTAAAATATATGGTGGAATAGTTGGTGGTTCATTCCACTGTGGTGACCCCTGATTTATAAGGGACTACTATTTTTTATGTTACTTTAACTTAATTTAATAAGTTAATCAGGTTCAATTATGTCTTTGAAATTATACAATGTTTTAGTCTGTGTGACTGATGTATGTTGAGATGACTAGAAAAGTTAATTTGATTTAACTACAAAAATTAAGTCAGCAAGCATTTATTAAAGTGAAAAAACTAAAATTCCAAACCATTTCCTAGATTTACACCTCTTTGTCATGTTGGCAACATCTAAAACTGGCTTAATATTTCAAATAGTCAATTAATGTCTCTTTAAAGTTACACAAATTAGCGATTAGCGTCACGGCATTCCATCATGCCAGTGCAACCATATATCATATCAGCGTGAAACTGCCTTGTAGTTCAGCCTGGTGATGAGTTTAATTAAAACCGCTGCCCTTGAATGGCCACTTGGCTGTGAGAGACTCTGGCAGCTCTTACCTTCTTGTCACTGAGTCCAGAAACCGTGTCAATGTACTGCTCCTGGATCATGAAGGCTGCCAGGTTGGCTGTGTAACTTGCCAGGAAGATCACAGCAAAGAAGGCCCACACCAGCACCATTATCTTGCTGGTGGTGCCTTTGGGGTTTTCGATGGGCACTGAGTTGTTGAAGACGATCCCCCACAGCAGCCAGACCGACTTCCCAATGGTGAACGTCGGACCACCTGGATCTGAAATGGAAGTCATGACATACAGTTGAGGGTAAATTTATTAGCCCTTCTCTGAAATATTTATTCTGTTAAAAAACATGTTTCTCAAATGATTTTTAATGGAGCTAGGATACTTTCAAAGTATTTTCGCTAAGTTTTTTTTTCTTCAGGAGAAAGTCTTATTTGTTTTATTTCAGCTAGAATAAAAGCAGTTTTTAGTAAAAAAAAAAAAAAAAACATTTTAAGGTCTAAATTATTAGCCCCCTAAAACAATAACTTTTTCGATTGTCTACAGAACAAACGTAGAGTTAAAGTCAGAATTATTAGCCCCCCTGAATTTTGTTTTAATTTTGTCAATTTCTGTTTAACGAAGAGAAGATTTTTTTTCAACACATTTATGAACAGATTTAATGACTCATTTCGTATAATTGATTTATTTTATCTTTACTGTAGTAATGAAAATTATCATATACATTTGTTCATATGGCAAAACAATTATATATATATATATATATATATATATATATATATATATATATATATATATATATATATATATATATATATATATATATATATATATTTTTTTTTTTTTTTTTTATTTATTTTTTTTTTATTTATTTATTTATTACCCAAGGAAGGTCCATACTGACTCCAAATGCAGAGACTGATTAGATCAGGACCTGGTGTGTGGACTTTGGGGGGTTTACAATGTGGTCACATGTTGATTGGTCAGTTTAAATGTCTCAGTATTTGGACATTGGTCACATGGTCAAGAAAGAGACTCTCTGCTCTGTCTCTTTTCCTGGTCTTTTCTTTTCTTTCTCCCCTGCGATGCTCTACTGCTCTCAGGCTCTCTTCGAGGCCTACTTACTCTCTTCGTCTCTCTCTCCCTCCCTGTCTCACTCTTTCAGGTAACTTTATTTCTTACATTTAAGCTGGGTACAGTTATTATTATGTTTTTAGCATTTCATGTTTATCATTTTAGACAGTTATTTGTAACTAATTCAGTTGTAACCATTGAAAGTTATTGTCATTAAATCCTTTCATTATCAAGTATTTGTGAGTTACTTTTGTTTTAACATCAACATTTAATTGATCCATATTTCAATACAATACAATCATATAATAGCATCGCTCTCCCACATTTATAGCTATTATAACTGCCCTTATTTATGCTTTTGGTATAAGATTGCAGAAGAATAGTTTGACTAGAATGTACAGTTTTTTTACCACCATACTGATAACTTTTCAGTCATTCGGCAAAACTACAGTTCGAACTGCTGTGGTTAAAACCCATTCTTCCATAACCATGATGACAGCACAACATATTTGACTAGATATTTTTCAAGACACTTTTGTACAGCTTAAAGTGACATTTAAAGGCTTAACTAGGTTAATTAGGTCAACTAGGCAGGTTAGGGTAATTAGGCATGTTATTGTAATATGATGGTTTGATCTGTAGACTATTGAAAAAATATATAGCTTAAAGGGGCTAATAATTTTGACCTTAACATGTTTTTTTAAAGAATTAAAAACTGCTTTTATTCTAGCCAAAATAAAACAAATAAGACTTTCTCCAGAAGAAAAAAAAACTTTCAGACATACTGTGAAATTTCCTTGCTCTGTTAAACATCATTTGGGAAAAAAAAAGTATATATATATATATATATATATATATATATATATATATATATATATATATATATATATATATATATATATATATATATATATATATAAAGTCAAAGGGGGGCTAATTAATCTGACTTCAACTGTGCATCACAAAATTTCTGACTTTTTAAGCATTCAGGCCATTCATTTACTTGTGTTTTAAAAGCCTAAAAATATAACTTGTGCATCTTAGTGCTAAATAACAATATGTAAACTACAAAAACATAAGTTGGTAAAAATGTTGACATAGTACAAGAAAATTGCACAAATATTGTAATGCATGGGCAAAACTGAAATATCAGGCATTTTAAAGTGATGTAGAATGCAATACTCAATGTATGCATTATTGGCCTTATTTTGTACATAAGAGCGGGTGCAGCCATTGGAATCTTTCTGGCTCAGGACTTCCGGTTTCATTCACTTCCATTGATTTTTATACATTAAAAACAGTATGTTTTGCTGCTTGATGTTACAAAAGGATCTGTTCTTGTTATATTATTCTACTTTTTAAATATAGTTGTGAACACTTGTTTGGGTTTATTATTCCTCATCATTTCTTCTATAGGCGACTGAATGGAAAGTACTAAAACAATGGCAAAATTTAGCGCACTTTCGCATTGCACAATTACGTCAATACTGAGAGTTTTTGAAAGTTAAAAAACGTGACTGGAAATTAATCTGACAATTTTGCCGTCTGTAAGTAAAGCTACTCGGAAGCGCAACGAAAAGTTTTTAGTACATCACTGTCTTGTAATTGAACGTAAGTCTAGAGCTCAGTTTATTTACCTGTGCTTCAAAAACACAGTTGTGTAGGTTTTCTCAGTCAAAGCTGTGGTGTTTGTGTGTGCTCGTCTGTCTGTGGTCGGGAAGTGCGTCAGACTGACCTTTGGCACTGACCAGGCTGCGGTTGTAGCCCACAGGACTGCAGTATTCAAACACAAACACCGTCACTGCCACGACCGTAAGACACATGACGAACATCATGACCCACACCGCTGGGCTGTAGGGCTCTGAGGAAGAAAAACAAATGACCACGTTCACAAATCACAACTTGTTTTTTTTTAGCTCTCGTACATGCAAAATGAAGTAGAAATAAGCCAACAATTCATATATATGCCCCTAAACATGGGAAACCATACATCTTCACTGTAAAAATGCTGGGTTCCATGCGATCCTTTCATGTCATCCCAATTCAAATCGATCAAGATAACTTTTTATTTTTTTATTTTTTTTACAATTTTAAGTTGATTTAACATGAAAACTATTAAGTTCTCCCTCCCAAAACTTAAAAATTATGTTGTTTCAGCTTATTTTAAACTGGCAGCAAAAAATAAATAAATAAATAAATAAATAAATAAATAAATAAATAAATAAATAAATAAATAAATAAATAAATAAATAAATAAATAAAAATAAATCATCTTGTTTTTAGCCAGAATATATTTTACTGGTCACACTTTATTTTGATGGTCCATTTGATGAATTTAAGCTACATTGCATCTAAATGCCAACTAATTATCATTAGATTATAAGTAGACTGTTAGGTTGGGGTTAGTGTTGAGTTAGTGTAAGTTGACATGTACTTGCAAAGTTTCTTATAGTCAGTTAAATGTCTGTTGAAGGAGCATATTAACAGATATTAAGCAGACAGTCTACTAATACTCAAATGGACCATCAAAGTAAAGTGTTACCATTTTTTCAAGATACCAGGGTTTCTGGAAAGCTTGTTTATGTGCAAAAGGATTTCTGGGGTGGCTAACAGACCATATCTGTAAAAATGGAAAAGTGTCGTCAAAGATTTAAGATTCTCAAAGCAACACTAATGCTGTGCCTAAACTTCCCTGAAACTTAAATGATATAAACAAAATAAATAAAATCATTAAAATAATGATTGTTGAATGTTACATTAGTTAAGCTAAAATAGAAACCATAAATCAACATGTTAAATATTTCTGAACATTAATGTAAATCTTCTTTTAACATTAAATGTTTTGCCTAACATTAATTGAAAACTGTTATTGTTAGGGATGCTCTGATCAGGATTTTTGCAGCCGATACTGAGTAGCGATTCGTTGTCATGGTTATCGGCCAATATATGATACTTAAGTGGAGATCTCTCCTTACCTAAGAAAATAAATGAAGGATGTTGCATATAATCCCTCAAACATGTCTCTTTTAGCTATTTCAAGAGTTTACACTTAGATAATGCTTGACTATTTTAGCAGGTTTAGCATGCTGTCCCGGAAGAGAACCCTGAGCTCGGAGATAGATGAGCCCAAAGCTCCTGCCTGGTTAATAAGCATTAGTAGGGATACGAGATCAGGTAGTTCTTGATAATTTCCCAAGAAGAGAAGGGGATGAATGGGGGGGTCTTCCAAAATGAAGATGAGGAATGAAGTTTAGGCTGGATTTTTTAATTAAATTTGGAATGATCCGATTGGCTAGTTAGTGATTAGTGATAGGGATCAGCTGCAGTCAATACTATCACATGCTCCTCTCGAAATTAGTTTGTGAAACTTCACTTAGTGTGGACATATCATGGGCAAAAGCTGCTTACAGAGAATATGATCAAAAAAATTGGTAAGAATAATGACTAACAAAGCAATTTAGATACGTTGCAAGAATTCAACATGTCTCAATGAAGAAAAAGTTTGGGGCGCATACTTAATGCATAAGAATTAAATTTGTTTAAAATTTAAAAAATAATCATTTAAACTTTTTTTTTATTTCAATAAAATTTTCAGCCAGGTTTTAGTGAACTTGCAGTATTGTCAAAAACACAGAACCTTTAGTTCTTATATATGTCAAAAGGCCTAAATACATGCAAGGCCCTTCCAATATTTTACTTTCCATCTGGCACGTCTGGTTCCTCTGCATGTAAACTTGTAAACAAACACCTGTGCTCGGTTCATGTGATTGGCCAGATTGGTGAGTACCTATCGCATCATAAAATATGATTATTGGCCGATGCCGATCCTTAGCCGATCGATTGGAGCATGCCTAAATATTGCTGTTATTTTTTTACAAACTGGGCTGCAAACTATTTTTATTGTTTATTTATTTAAAATGTTTGTTTTTTCTATACTAAAACTAAAATTACAAAACTGAAATTTACCAAAATAAATACAAATATTTAAGTGTACAAAAGTAAAAATGAACTGGGAAATTAATTAAATTGGTAAAAATAGAATATACAGCAGTGAAAACTCGAAGTAAATCAAAAATGCTTTTAAGAATTGTCTTTGAACTATAATAGGTGTTGTTTAGTAGTTTTAGGACGGCTTTTATGAAAGGTGATGATCCACTTCAAATGCTGAGTACTGTATATAGAGCTAAAAATAATTATACATATTTAAATATTCAAAGAAAAAAGCACACACCTAGAAATGACTAAAGTTTAAATGAAAATGGAAGCTGAATAAATAGAGAAAAAAATTCAAAATCAATAAAAATATGATAGTATGTTTTAGTATTACTAAAATAACACTGTTTTGAAGATGCAACTATTGATTAGAATTTTTAGTAAAAGTATATAACATAAAATAACTAATACACTCCTAACTGTGGAATGAATCCGGTCCACATCCAATCATTTTTTTCCAAATTTATTAGCACAACTTAATTAAAACAGAACTTTTATGAGAGCTTGAAACATGTATGCAATTTAGAAACAGTAACACGTGTGATTGGAGGATTAATTAGCAATTACTGTCAAGTTTGGCTTTATTTTAAATAATTATACATGAAATGTTGTTTAGTGTAAAACTGCACTATTACATTTGACATATTTTAGCTGTGAAAACATGACTAATTGTACTGTTTGTCTGTTTACAATATGTATTTGAGCGATGTAAGGTTTATAAATACAGCAAATTTAGATATATGCATTAGGCAGGCACTTTTATTCTATTGTATTGGAGTTAAATTTTTCATCCATTCTTATTTTCTTTAGGAATCAATCCTAATGTACAACTGTGGCATTTGTAATAAGCTGCAGGAAATATGAAATGTCATACAGTCCACTATATTAATAGTGCTAATTTAGTCATTTGTCCAATAGTGTTTCTCACCCAAGAAGGCTGAAGGAGACACAGTTCCATTGCTTCTGGCCACCATCACACTGATGCCCGTCTCCACGAACGGCACAGAGAAGTCAATGATCTCTGAACGCTCCTCATTTATAGTCAAAGAGCCGATGGCCATGTCTGCTCGCTTATAAAACACCTGAGACACAACACAAAGAAATCTGCTGTAAATTCACTGTTCAAAAATATATTACATTTAATGTAATCAGTAGTACAATCTAGTAGTAAAAAAAATACTTTATCTACTTTCTAAAATGTCACATTTAATTGTTTCAGTCTGGCATGAAAATAGCTTCTGCATATATTTTTTGTTATAGATTTTCATTTATTTATATATAATACTAGGAGGTTAGTGAGATATTATAAAAATAAACAACTAAGTAAAAGTGATAAACGATAACAATACAATAAATAAACATTTTATTTATGTAAGAAAATAGATGTATATAAAATTTAAATAGAAATTCTGATTAATTAACAAATAAATATGATTAATTAGGTTTCAAGTAAAACAAATATGACTAAAATCAGATAACAATGATTGATAAGAATTATATAAACACAAAAGAATAAATTAAAACAATTAATGCATCATTTACATTATAAAAGATTGCAATAAATTATTTAAACTAAATTAGATAAAAAAATATATTTTAAGTATGATTATAAAATAGAAATTAATTAGTCAAATAAATAAAAATACTAACACAAATACATATGATTAAATAGTTTGAATTATTGACTAAATTAAATGAAATGAAAATAATTATATATATATATATATATATATATATATATATATATATATATATATATATATATATATATATATATATATATATATATATATATATATATTACCATTATATCCCGCTATCATCCAGTTTACTGTAAGTGTTTTCCCGTATTTCTTCCGTATTTGTAATATTTCGATGAAAAGTTAAAGTAGCATCAAAGAGCAAATCTCAAATGTGATATAATTGCAAGAGCTGTTCAAGAGAATATGCTTTCGCTTTGTATTGACTTGAAAGGAAGTTGAAATTAATTTTAAACAGCTGCATTTACTTCCTTTCCATTAAAGCTCTGCGTCGATCCTTGCCCTTCCGCAACCTGTGAATCAGTCCATTCATGTATCGGTGCTGACAGATGTACACACTCCATTTAAACACACTGTTCCCAGATCAGCTTCTGTAGCGAAAGTGGACACTCTTGGATTTGGGTGTGTTTTTAAACAGACAAATACACTTAATAATATGTAAAAATGTCCATCCATATCGTTAATCATAGATTATAGAGTGCATTTTTAACCCTCTACTGCACGGTGTAACCATATGGTAACATGATTACCATGGTAACATTCCCTGCCACTGTTTCTTTAAGACCAACATATTATTATTATTTTTTTTTGGAAAGAGTAGACCTTAGACTAGTCAACGATGTGCTTTGGTTAAGTCACATGACATCCAGTGTTTTTCTGTAGCACGATTTCTGACAGACTGGCGTTTATTGTGAGCAGTTGCTAAATGTAAACATAAATGTTATTAAAAACAAAGGATCAAATTATGTCAGATCCACAAAAAAATCTGAAACATTACCTCCAGTAAGTTATGATGACATATTCACAACTCAAAATGTTTTAAATCAAATTAGAATTTTGTAAATCAATAAAATGTGTTCGTTAACAAATTGCAAAACTGTGCAATAGTGGAACATGCAATATTGCAATGGGTTAGCTAGCTAGCAAGGTCAGCTGTGAACTTTTAAGTTGTAACAGTAACAACATGAATGCTAGAAATATAATGTTGATTAGTTGTATGGTAATGGCATTTGCATTATGGATAAAATCTAGTTTTATTGGCAATACTACTTTTGAATAGATATCAATACAGGGAACGGTGTATTAGCGAGCACCACCATGTTCTATGGTAATTTAAAGAAGAAAAGGACAGAACTGGCTCTTCTTGCAGATGAAAGTGAGGGTGAGATGGGTTTTAGTGACCATGAGAATGATGCAGACTGGACATTTGATAGAGACAGTTCAGGTAAGTTAGCTCAGATGCGGATAAGACAGGCGTAGTATAGTATATAGTATAATATATATGAACAATGTTAGCTAGTAGCTTCATTATCATATTTCAGAAAAAAATTATATTTACTGTATGTTGTATATATGATAATACAATATTATGATTGTTTTCAATAATATTCAGCAAAATATATATATATATATATATATATATATATATATATATATATATATATATATATATATATATATATATAAATGAAAGCTGTTGGAATGAGTTGTGGTAAAGTATGTATAAGGTGTCATTTATAAGTTCTGTGTTAAAGCTCATAATGCTGCAACACTAATTAAATTATTTAAAACAAGAAAATTATTAACTATAAGGAAAGTTTTAAATTCGCAATTTCTCAGGTAGATCCACTGTTGGATGTTGTTGCCATATAGGCAACATTTCATAAAGTACATTAAAATATATATATATATATATATATATATATATATATATATATATATATATATATATATATATATATATATATATACAGCTCTTCAAGTTAATCCATTTTAAGAAAAAAAAAAACATTCAAATATTTTTTTTACAGGTTTATCATAATGCGTGCGATAGAGGGTTAAAGTGACACGTCCGTTATCAAACTAAACAGTGGCTCAAAATGAGAGATTTGCTGCTCTTCACTAAATAACTATAAGAACTTTTAAATCAATATTTAAATACATTGAATAAAAATTTTATAGCTTGATTTAATTTCTGTATTGGCCATCGATATAGGCTAAACATGTTATTTTATTTTCAATTTTCTAATGTTTGTTGTGTATTCAATCATATGAAGCTGATTTTGTAAGATGACAGGTATAGTCTGTGTGTATTTAAATCAATCTTTGGGGAAGGATTGTTCCTTTCATGTCTATAAACAAAAAATGTTTGTTGTGCACATGCTAGTCCAGTCAGTGTGTGTGTGTGTGTGTGTCTGTGTGTCTGTCTGTCTGTCTGTCTGTCTGTCTGTGTGTTTGCAGATTTTAACCCACACCATGCATAATGCCCCACTGAGCACAATAGCGTTTTTCTGCATCTCAGAAAAAAATAAAAGCAGGACAAAGAAGGAGCACAAGCCAGTCTGAACGTCTTTAGATGCTGCTGTGCATCAGACGTCGACTCGCTTGATGGAGAAGTTTATTTACAAGGTTGTTTGTGTCATTTAAATGCCAGTCACGTTCACTTGAATGAACGCTTTCATATCCATTCTAGAGTCAACAGCCCTTCTCTCATATACAGTAGATTGTCTTTGTTTTCTTGCTTGCCTTTGCTTGACTGCTGTTAAATCAGTTGTCCTTTCATTTCAATCTACTGTCATTTCAAAATAAATGTGTTGTCCACTAATATACTTTATTCTCAAATACGTAATTTTGTAAAAATAGATTTTTATTTCAGTTCAATTGAAGTTTATTTGTATAGTGCTTTCACAATAATTATTGTTTCAAACATTATTGTGTTGCAATCAAAATCAGAAAAGTTAAGGTTATTAGTTATACCATAACTTTATTAGTTACTAATAACTGTAATTAACTAGTAACTAATAGCTTTTAATCCTTATGAAGTTATTATATATAAGCATAGTTAACCTGCAGTTATGTAGTAAATAAACATTTTTTTTCTGCAACCCAAAATGACTGGACAGTGAGAAGTTGTATGTAATGATATTTTGTTGGTGGAGCAACGTAAATAAATAAATAAGAACGTGTTGTAGTGCAGCAAGACCAGGCCAGAAATGCCAAGCCAAAATTATAATTTTCCTTTTGCATTCAAGTGGTTACGAAAATGTGAGTTTTTCATTTCTGTTGATCATAAAAGAAGATATTTTGAAGAATGTTGAAATCTATTGTTTAAAAAAATACCCGTTAGAAAGTTACCGGTTTCCAACATTCCTTAAAATATCTTCTTTTGTGTTCAACAGATTTTTGTGTCCCTTTAAAGAAGTAAATAAAGTCTTTTTGTTGACTTGAAAACTAAACTGAAATGTTGTCTTACCTCTCCGATCATCCCGTTCCAGATTCCTCGTACCAGTTTGCCATGTTTGCCGTTGGTGACCAGGTAGAGGTCATAGGAGAACTTGATGTTGCGAGAGAGCTTTTTCAGGATGTCTATGCAGAAGCCTTTGCAGCAGAGTTTGGTGTAAGGCTCTGTGTGTCCGACTATACTGTGGGAACACAATGGAAAATTGATCATTTCATGCAAGTCGATCATAATAGCAATAAAAACATTAAATATCATTTCAAAATAAATGTTTAATTTCAGATGTCATCAATCTGCACACTGCTAGTTTAACTTAGGTGCTGTACAAAAATGTCTGCAAATTAACAGTTTACTGTATTTTGTAATGTTTCCGAGTACTGGGTTGCGGCTGAACGGGCATCTGCTTTGTAAAAAAATTATGCCAGAATAGTTGTCGATTCATTTCGCTGTGGCCACCCCTGAAAAATAAGGGACTAAGCCAAAGGAATATTATGAATAAATGTATTTTGTAATTCATGTTTTTGTTTTATTGCATTATGAGATCTTGATCTTTCTTCCAACAAGTTTTGATGTTGGAAAGTTTAGAAATGTCAATAAAAGACATTTGTAAAAACGGTAGATAAATTAAAACAAAACCTGCAAATCACAAATTAAAGAAACTATTAGGATATATTTTTAAAATAAATCTTTTAAGTTTAGATGTGAAGTGAAGTGTGACATGAAGTGAAGTGAAAACTTGCTGTAAAATGAAAGTTTACTGTATTTTGTGGTTAGTTTTTTTTTCTCCCCATTTATTAATGATTTTGAATTGCATTATGAGATGTTGATCTTTTCTCCAAGTTTTAAAAGTTATTGTTAATTATTATTATTTAGTTATTATATATATGTTTTATAATAATGACATATTGTCTGGGTTGGTGTTGTAAATTAAAGTGCCAAAACCTTTAAAAAACTTTGAATGAATGGAAAACACCTGTGAATCTCAAAATACAGAAACTGTTAAATTATGGATGTTTTTACAGCGTTTGAATGAAAAGAAGAAAAAAAAGATATTTACAGTATTGTGAGCAGATCTCAGAGTTTATAAACTATGAAAAATAGTTTCTGACACAGAATAAAGAAAACAGGTAATTTTGGGGGTTTTGAAAGTTTAAAAAAATAACTTTTAGTGACTCTTTTTTTTTAATAATAAGTGACATACTGTATTTTCCTTGTTGGTGTTGTAAATTACGGAACAATAACCTAATAAAAAACTGTCATTACTTTTCTTTTAGACCTAAATTTAAATATATTATTTTTTACAAAATTATTTAAAACTGCTAAAATGTCAATAAATGTAATTTTGTTAAACTGCAGAGTTGAATTTTCAGCATCTAAAGTCAACAGTTCATAACGCTAAATAAATAAAAAAAACACCTGTTATGCACAAAATAGAGAAACTTTTATGTGATATTGTGTATTTTTAAAAACAAGTATTTAAGTTTAGATTTCTGTTATTGCAATAGTTTAACTTATGTTATTGAAAACTAAACATCCACAAATTAACAATTTATTAGGTATTTTGGATTGCAATATGAGATTTTTCCTCCAACTAGTTTTAAAAGTTTGAAAAAGTGACTTAAAAAAAAAAGTGACATACTGTATTGTCTTAGTTGGGTTTTATATATTACGGTACAAAAACCAATAATAGACTGCTGGTAATAGACTGCCAGGACTTTTCCAGTTATTTTACTGACTCAAACCTGAATATATTATTTCTTATACAATTATTTCAAACTACTAAAACGTCAATAAATGTCATTTTTTTCAACTGTAAAGTTGAATTTTCAACATCAAAAAGTCAACAGTTAATAACTTTAAATAAATGGAATACACCTGTGAATCACAAAATACAAAATCTGTTAAATTATGAATGTTTTTATAGGGTTTAAGTGCAAAGAAAAAACATATCAGATCACAGAGTTTATAAACTATGGAAAATAGTTTCTGCCACAGAATAAAGAAAACAGGTTATTTTTGGGAAAATAGAAATTTTGTCGAATATAATATCGAATTAAAAATGTGCAATTTTATGTAATCTCACAATTATATATATATATATATATAAAAAGAGATATGAACTCTGAAAGTTTCTAAAATCATTCTGATTTGATGATTTGCTGATATTAAAGATGTAGTAGTAGTAGTAGTCATACTAATATTAATAACAACAACAACAAAAACAACAACAACAGTAGTAACTAGTTTTAGAAGTAGATGTAGTAATAATGCAGAAAGTTTGATTTTAAATCACAGAAATAAATACAATTTTAAACTTTATTCCATAAGTAAAAAAAAAAAGTATTTAAAATTCTGATAATATTTCCCCAATTTTACAGTTTTTACAAATGCAGCCTTGGTGAGCAGAAAAGGCTTATCGTAAACCAGAACTAGGCCTTATATACATTAGGTTAGTTCATTGAAATTTACTGTTTATCTTGACAAATATGTCACTATATTTTATCTTATTAAAGTTTTTGTGTTTTGAGATAACTATCCAAGTCTACTACCTAAACCTTGTTTGTAAAACCAGGGGTAGTAAAAAAAATCCCCCTAATCCCTTTTTTTTTTTTGACCAGAGTGTTCTGCATCCTCAATATGACTCCAGCCTCCCTCCTACAGTGCAAGTCAGTGTGATTCTATTACATTATTATTATTTATTTATTACATCTGCCAGATGTAAATGCGCAAGTCTAATTGAAAGATTGTGGATTTACATTTCACATTAGCAATTCATGAGGCGTGCTCCATCATTTAACTTGCTCCAGGGACACTTATTCCAGAAACATTCACATACTTAAAGAAGCAAAATATAAAAATAAACCTCACAACAAGCACAATAAATGCATAATTTTGGTGAAAATACTACAGCTGCACAGTCTGGATCATATGAAATAACCCTGACTGAATCTACACCTAAAACATGCAAGAACTTTTAAATAGGTCAACCATAACACAAGAACAAAGTCTTGTAAATAATCTATTTGCTTCCGTCATTAGTCACTCACACTAGTTTTGCAATTATGTTTGCTGCTGCCAATCCATTTCCCACCTTCGACAAATAAATATAAACGGGGGCCATTTCTCTGCAGATATGTGAAATGAAAAACCTTTCAGAGGTTGGTTGTGGCTCATTAGCATTACATTGTTTCCTCGGGTCTTGGCCTGGTTCCTGTTTTCTCGATTATGGATGTCGTGTCGAAACTTACATCCAATCACGACTCTGATTAACGGCAGCTCCAATAAATCCATTCACACTCAAACATCAGGATTTTTGTGCTTCTCTATGAGCAGACAGGGAATAAGTCTGCATTCTGGACGTGTAATAAGGAGCCTTTACGGTTATGGTCTCCAAATAACATCAATGCAAGCGCGAGACACATGTAAATCTCATCTGGGAAGGGTGGGAGAACCTAAAAATGGCAGGAATCTATAAAAAGCAGAGATTAGCAGAGCGTTGATGGTAAGTGCAGATCGGATATGTGACGTAAGCAGTGAGCGGGTGGATGATAGTGGCCGTTCACGGCGGGCTCTTGCGTTTTGTCGCAGCTGTGACAGATGGAAGGACAGCCGGGCCGGGCCAAAACAAATCCAACTCAAATTAATCACAAACAAACAAAGATGGAAGAAAGCAGGCATGTGGGATCACCAGGCAGAGCTGACGGTGGGTACGAGCTGTTACTGTACTGACACTGTACATGATGCCGACAGGTTAAAAGAAAATGTTTTAATAGGAGGAAACGTCTTGTAGTGTTTTAATAGCTATTTATAGGTAAGCTGGATGGTTGGTCTTTGTTTTTTAAGACCTTGTGTAGATGTACACATTAGATTTTGATGGAAACAAAAATTCTGTGTGTGTGTATTTGGATCCATGAAGCTATGACTTACTGAACAGGTTAAAATATAATTCAACTATAAGTTTAAATGGCACAAAAATGTGTCAGGTGTATTTAGAACAAAAATAATTTGAGGTATTACAAGATATAATAAAGATCACAGTGCAACCCCAAAATATTAAGTGCAATTCTTGTTTATGTTTGTATAATTAAATGTTTAAGTTTATACGATCACCAGCAATTTAGCCTGGCCAGATCGCTGGAGAACTATCAGTCACTGAACTAGACTACAAATACTATCATGCACCTCACACACACACCAGTTCTTGATTTCCTCTGATTACTCTCACACAGCTGAAAGCTAATGATGAACTGATTACCAGGACTATATAAACAGCTCTCGTTCTCACACACATTGCTGAGTAGGGTTGGGTATTTGAGCCACAAAATTATGGTGGATGACCCACTTACTAGTAACTTGTGGAAAGGCTGTTATCGAAATTAGGGAATATCTTTTTTGTAGGGAGGGGACTTGTGACTATGTTTACATGAACATCTGAATAAGACAATCTGAATAAGACAATAATATGATTAAAGTGTTTACATGAGTTGCTTTTTAAATGTTCCTTTTATGTTACATTTTACATGTATTCAACAATACTACTGTTGTTTATAGCACATAGATTGATTAACATCGCATTACCAGGCTATCCACGTTTCCTCCTCATTGTACATTTTTTGACTTTAACTGCAGTTTCACTTTCATTCAGCAACATATTGCTCATGTCCTGTGACAAATTGAGGTATTGGATGAGAAAATGAAGTAAGGAGTAATGGAAGAGTGTTGTTTTGATCCCTTAAAATTGTTTAGAATTAAATGTTTAGAGATGGTGTGACACAATGCATACCTGTGTGTGCCTTTTGAAGCACCCCTTGATGCTTCTTACATCCTTGTCACAGCATCAATGGCACCAAAATTAGGCACTGAAATTCATATGCTGATTTGGTCCAGTGCATACTGGTTACTTATACCATGCCATAATGGCACCGGGTTTTGGTACTCAACCTTATTATTGAGTTTTGTTGTTGTTTACCTGAAACATTACGAGCGTTGTCCTTGTCTAGTCTTTCTTTGTTTGACCCTTTTCTTGTTTCTTTGTTCACGTTGTCTGCCGCCTGTATTGACCTATTTGCCTGTGACCTCAACTATCCTGCTGGATTACTTTTATGATCCTGTTTGTACCTGTTGACCCTTGCCTGCCTGTCCATTCTTAATAAATCTGCACATGGATCCTCAACTCCGTTGTCCAGCATCCCTTTTTGTTATATTGTCACTTCAGGCTGCTAACTTTTGCTAGTTTCTCTGCAAAATGTAATTATTTAGAATTTATATGTATGAAAATATATAAAATGTAATTGTTTAAAATATAATAAAACTTATAATGATAATTTATTCTCGCATATATATCATTAAGTGTAAGTATATAAAAGTATGTTATTTTATTTTTGCCTTTATATAACTGTTACTGAAGTTGACTGAACATTTTCACCAATGTTTTGAATTTCTTTTTCACAAAAGTCATTTGAAACATTGACACTTGGATTAAACATGCTTCCTATGTATGTAAAATTACTTCTTAAAATTAAACTTTTATTTGATGCAGACACCATAATTGGATATATATATACATATATATATACACACACACACATACATACATACATACATACATACATACATATATATATATATATATATATATATATATACACACACACACACACACACACACACACACACACACACATATATATATATATACATACATACATACATACATACATACATACATACATACATATATATATATATATATATATATATATATATATATATATATATATATATATATATATATATATATATATATACTGTATATATATATATATATATATATATATATATATATATATATATATATATATATATATATATATATATATTGCTTTTTTAACTATGCTTTTGTTTTCTTTTTTAATATGTTTTCACTTAGTTGCAAAGATGACATTTCTAATTCAAGTTTGTAACTTATTATATGTGTATTTCATTTTATTGCATCGTAATCAAAACATACCGTAATCAGTGCTGGTGCTGGGAAAATGCTAATACAACTGGTAGCAGGAAATCTGAGAAACACATGAATGTAATTTCAGAAAACACTGGAGCTGCTTCCTATCCGTTACCACATGAGTTGTGTAAACCATGTTTCTTTGTCAGCTTTAGTCTTGTATAGCTCCCGAAACAACACTCTGTCAAAAAAGTTTAAGTCTGACTCCTGCGTTTCCCGATCCCCGTCCCCTTCCACCTGTCCTCTCTCTAAAAAGCAGAAAGTAACAGAAGAAATCAATATTAAGTGCCCTTTCTTGCTGTAGTAGTGAGGCAGGGCTGCAGCGGGGAGAGAATCGGTTTCGGAGAGTCTGATAATGCATTAGTGAAGCAGTAGAAATGTCCATCCAGTTCACATTAGCAAGATGTGTGGCAGAACAGCCATCCAAAACACTTTTATTATGCTTCAGCAGCTTTGCTTACTCAGATAAATGCAATCGATAGCCTTAAAATGTTTCCCGAGCGCATCTGATTCGAACCTTAATGTATGCCTTTAGGAGCGCTATGGCAGCTCAGTTTTCTGAACTTGAGCATTGTTTGTTTTTAGAGTCTCAGTTCATTTCACAACGCCGGAGGAAAAAGATAAACAGTACAGAGGAATCTTCAGTCTGGATTCACAGCAAGAATTACAATCCTGGAAAACAACAGCAGGGCTCCATATTGGCTTGACATGTGCTGTGGGTTTGGGTGTGTGTGTCTGTGTGTGTGTGTGTGTGTTTATATAGCTGCGTTGAGCTAGATTTGAGTGTTTGCTAATGAAAAACCTGCTGCTAATAATATGGCTGGTTGCTAGGGTGCTCTGGACAGTTGCAAGGGCATTGCCAGATAATTACTACAGCAATATGAGTGCTAGGGTTGCTAGGGTGTTTAGGACAGTTGGTAGGGTCTGTGCGAGTTCTGCATTGTTGCTTAGGGCATAGCTATGTAGTATCTATAGCATTATACTGTGGTTACTAGCATGTTAAGGATCGTTGCTAATGTAATGACAGTTGCAGTATTGTTCATGACTGGCATAGATGCTAATATTATGGGTGGTTTTTAGGGTGTTTTGGACAGTTGCTAGGGCATAGCTAGGTCATTACTATAGTGTTATACCCTAAGTGGTTATATGGGAGTTTAGGACAGTTGCTAAAGCAAAACCAACTGCTCCAGTGTTGTTAGCATAGACACTAATATTATGAGTAGTTCTTAGGGTGTTCTGCATAGTTGCTAGGGCATTGCTAGTTATAATAGCGTTAAGCTGTAAATGGTTATAGAGTGTTTAGGACAGTTTAATTAACTATATTTAACTGTTTTTGCTGAAATCATTGCTGCAATCAAAAACAAGCAATGTGTATGATTCAGCACAGCGTAAACTTACCTGATATTAATTGAGAATTGCAGAGTCGAGCATTTTTAATTAGGTCGTTGCTTCATTCAGCTCCTTTTTAGCCAAAGACGTCTGCGGTTGGCATTAAAAGCAGTGAGGTGTATAGTAAAAGTTAAGCTGTCTATTTTTGGACTTTGGACTCGAATTTGGCATCCTACTGTACAACACGACATGTTTGCTATTGCTCCCAGTCTCTTTTTGCAACCGGGAACCTGTGTGACGTCATGTGTGTCGTGGGTTGGTAATTCCTCTATACACATGGTAGGTCCGATGTAGAGGTAAAGCTGCGGGACCCAACCAGATTTCTTGCAGTGCAGGAATAAATTTCAGAATAAAGCGCGAGAGCGGTCAGTAACTTGTGTGATTTGAACATGAGCGGGCGGTCTAACAATATTGCTTCTGACTTCCGAACGAGTGAGCACATTTATGTATGTGTGTGAATGAGAGAGCGTGATGCTATGTGTAGCTCTCTTATTGCTGTCTATGTGTGTGTGTGTATGTGTGTAAATTTGAGAGAGAGAGAGCATGGTGCTGTCTATGTGTGTGCGTGTGAATGAGAGAGTGCGTGATGCTATGTGTCGCTTGCTTGGTGCTGTGTGTCTATGTGTGTGTGTGCTTATACAGACAGCTTGTTATAGGCTGTCTGGACTCGCGGCTGGTGGAAAACAGGGTGGGTTAGGCAGCGGGATAACAAATGCTGAATATAAGCGGGAGCGGTCGCATTCGTACTAAAACCTGGCGGGAGGGAGCGGGATTAAAAATTGAGTCCCATGCAGATCTCTAGTTCGATATAACTTTTGACAATCTAGGTCCGATGTAGCTTTTTACACCTGTCAAAAAATGTAAATAAACATTGCAGTATCACATAGCACGAGAGATGTGATTGGTCAGTGACTAGCAAGGGCGGGCCATGAGCTGTGGTAGCATGATATGTTTTAACAGATCAAGCCCTGTGGATGAGCTCAAGATGGATGCTTTTGTTTTGTGTTTACTTTATAATTTAAAGTTGTAGTGTGTTCACCAGTTTCTGCCTCTTTCTTCCTTGAATGGGTGTAAGTTTGAGCTACATCTACAGTAGTATTACACACATTTCTGATGCAAACTCAAAACACTCTCAAAGAAACTCAACAAAGAGGAACATTGAAACCCAATGGCCTACTAGCGTTTTGGAAGTGTTAATGTCAGAGCAGCACAGGCAGAACACGGATGTATAAATCAAGCTTTATGGTGTGGTGCTTTGGTTATGTTGTTCCGTGAAATTGCTAGTGTAATCTTTGCCACACACATCATGTACACGGACCATTGACTGAACATCTGATGTAAACGGGATATAAAATTGCTGATAGTTCAGCAGATTTAAAGTTGTCCTTTGATTGGTCACGCTTTTTAATGTTCTGTCTGGAAGTTGACTTGATGTCTTGTGTTCAGTTCTGAAATGTTTGTTGGATTTGAAAAGTAAAGACAGATGATCTAATCAGATGTGTAGGGGTACAGTAAGTTAGGGTATTGTTTGAGATGATGAGTGTTTCTAGTGTAAATGTCTGTAGCTATGTTTCCATCCAAAGATGCAAATAAATTTATGGGCAAAACTGGAATATCGTATAAAAGACGTGTGATTAAAGCAGCGTTTTCATTAGGCTTGGGTGGTATCCAATTGATACCGTCAAACCTCCTCCCTATTTTACCCCGGTATCTGGTATTACCGTGCATAATTAAAAAAATTGTGACGTAAGGCTCAGACAGCGTCACCAAACTGTTGGCTTGTGCCTAAATCATTCAGAAACTGAATACCGTAAATGCGACCTTAGGTTCGCGGTCACCTGCTTGTCTTGTTCATATTAGAGGTCTGCGCAGGACGCTTTTTCTCATTCTCATATACACTTACACAGACAAACACACACAAACATGAACACAAATAAACAAACAAACAGCATCCACCCGGATTCGCGCTTGAACTCACTCAGGAGCGATAATGTTAGACTGTACTCCCGCTCCCTTTCAAATTACAACAGAGTTACCGACCGCTCCCACGCTTTATTCGGAAAATGCAGACTTCTAGCTCGTTTTTACCACCTCTCTCTTCTCGTTCAGTTTGAAACCAGAAATACTGCCAAACTGCAGGTCACTTGGTGCAGGACTCGCCACTTCTCTCTCTCTCTCTCTCTCTCTCTCTCTCTCTCTCTCTCTCTCTCTCTCTCTCTCCTCCACACTGTCCCGTGATGACAATCAAGCATACGCATTTGTAGGCATTAAATAGAGGATATTCATTATTTAATACTTGTCTCCTATATAAGTGCATTGTTTATGACGGTATAACGGTATTGAAACTGACATCGTTGCTATTTTTAGATCCTGCGGTATACCATATTACCGTATTACCGCCCAAGTCTAGTTTCCATCCAACAAATCAAAGACGACAAAATGGTCACTTCCTGATTAGCTGGCGGCAAATATCAAAGGTTAATACAGAATTTGCTGTGGTGGAAGCTGCATGAATCATTCTTCATTTAATAAATTACTCGTACCTCAGAAGATAATGCCAACGGCCAATGAGTGCGTTGTGGCGTTTGAAGGCATAAGACGAAGAGCACAGATGCTCTTGGGTATTTTTGAGGTCATTAATATTATAATAACATTAATACTGATATGGTTAAGGAATTTTAGAATGACCAAAATAACATTTCAGATGTTTTACAGTGTGCTTATCCTGCTGGTTTGTCCATTCACACGTTCTCTCATAACAAAATCTCATGACTTGTTTTGATGCGCATACTGGAATTTGTTCAGAAAAAGTGTTGCAATCGTAGTTTATGTGCATCTATTCTTATCAAATAAAAAGTTTATCCTTCTCAGTTCTCAAAACCTGTGCACATCATGGCGTTTCCATCAACTGTTTTTTATTCGCATATCCAAAATGCACATTTTTTTGTAATGCTAATTACTTTTGATTTGAATTATTAGCTTTTAAAAAACTATTAAAATAGTCATGTTGAATCTCGCACTCAGTGAGACGTTACTTTAAATGTATCAAAGAAAAAAAAAATGGGATTGTCTTAATAGTGGGTTTTATGTAGTAAGACAAAAAGTACTGGAATCATATTTTTTTGTTATTGAAATATATGTGTTTTTTAAAGGTAAATGAAGGTTATACAGTGTCTTGTTAATTGCAGAGCTTGTTTATAAAAAAATCAAATAAGAAAAAGTTCTGAAAGATCAAGAGATCAATCATTTAATTATTGCCCAGCAGGCACACAACATCATAAGACGTTAACATTAGGTTAGTTTTAGGTTGTGATGTCAGGTGACCAAAAGTAATGTCTATTCAGCATCTAAGGACAATGTTATTTTGATTTCAAATACCTACATCAAATGATGTTGATATTTGGTTGACTTAAGGTTGTGTTAGAAAGTGACCAAAATCCAATGATGAGCCAACATCTTAAATCATTGTCATATTGACGTCAAATGCTGACATTTATTCATCAGGTATGACAAGCAAAATCCAACATCTGATAGACGTCATAGTGGTGATGTCCACATAACGTCAAGTTGTAACGTCATTAGGCGTTGATATTTGGTTGATTTTAGGTCAGCCGAATTTTCATTTCCAAACAAAATGCAATGTCCCTCGTTGGTGTACAATGCTAATCTGATGTCATGTTGTTGTCTTGTGCTTGCTGGTTGTTTAAATCCATTTCGGTCATCCTACAGTAAACATCCGTCATCTTCTTATCAGTGACATGCATCTAAACAGTCTCTGGGTCATTGAGTGTAAAGATTTTGGACATCTTCTTGGACACTTTTAATGCTTCCAAGCAGTTTGCTGTAATTACAAATCACTCATGTCTTGAGGTAGTTCATTATGATGTGATGATTTACGTTCTATGTGTGATTTGATTGGACAGGAATTACAGGACTGATTTTTCTAATCCCCATAGACAAGAAAAAAAATAAAGTAGTGTCTGCAGGTTGAAGGAAAAAATAGTGGACTACAAGTACAGATGCTGCACTAAAAATGTACTCGGGAATGTAAAAGTGCACATTTTTAAAACTAATTAGTAAATTACATTTCCTAGTTAAAACTACTCTATTACAGTAATTTGAGTATTTGTAATTTGTTACTTTACACCACTGCTTTTTTGGAGGAGTACCTCAATATTCCACTGCATTATTTTTTAAATTAACTTTCCTCAACACTGGCTCATGATGAATCATTGATTTAAGCCTTTAAGACATTCATGAATTAATCACTGGTTGCACATTGGTCTGTTATTGTGGGGACATTTCTGAATCCCTAAACATGATTGGTTGCTTTACCCATCAATCACATTACTTCTTAGACCATTTAAAGCAACTGTCAATCCGACCATGTAAGACTATTGTATGTGTATGTACGGTTATCATTGTGTCAGTTGCCATAAAAGCAGCTAGTTGACAGGTAGGACTTTACTGACTCCTTGAGTCTATGTGATATTCGATTGTTATGACAGCTCTCCTGAACGATTGGAGATTCATTCATGTCTGTGGCACAAATGGTGCAGAAGCAGTCACCAAAGCTAAAGGCTAGACGATTGTCCAAAGTCTTGCCTTAGAATGCTACTAATAAAGATGGACAGAAAGCATAAAAGATGGAGAATATAGAGATGGTGCTGAGCGTTTCTCTAATGACACTCTCTAACCTTCCCTGTAACCTCTTGACTAATGGTGTGCACCATAAAGGAGATTAGAGGCAATGAGTCACACTGAACACCACCCACTCGCACACGCTATCATCATCACCATAAACCACAGCCGCTATTTGTTTGACATCAGTCACAGCATCAACAGATACTCAACACAAACAGCCCAGGCCCGTCCTCACATGTCACAACAGCTGGCGGGATTAATCCGGCGCCTCCGCATGTTCGCGTACAGCAGACGCGCAATGTGTTTGGACATTTCTTAACCGCAAGGCAGTGACATTTAGACTGTCTGAAAGTGTGTCATCATAAGTGTCCACATTCACGACTAGGATTTGGGTTTGGATTTTTTTTTTTAGAAGCCTCCTCTCATCACCAAGGCTGCATTTATAATAATAAAAACTGTAAACGCAGAAATATCAGTCTTTGGTCTTATAATGTAATTTATTCCTGTTATTCAAAGAGAAATTTAAAGGTGCTGTATGTAACTTTTTGACTAAAGCATACAAATGCCATAATATGATTGCAGATATTTAAGAAACATGCCAAGTGATCTAGGGCTGTGCGATTAATCGAAAATCCAATTTCGATTTCGATTATGGCTTCTAACGATTATGAAAAACCATTAATTGACATAAACGATTATTCCATTATTCACAGCCCCCTTTCCAGTTGTCCTCACTTGTTGCTCTTAAAAGCGCGAAAGACCGCATGCTTATGTGCGTGTGGCGCGCAGACACAGTCACAAGCATGCGGTCAGCACTTGGTCTCATTCGCACATTGCGACGAGCAGAGAGCACACACATCTAAAGTCATTAACGTGAGCGCTTTAATGTTTAAATAGGTGTCAAAACACAGTGTTTAGTGTATATTCATATTAACCCTCATTTGTGTAATAAACAAATGAGGTGAGAATCAAAAGACGCGTGAAAGCGAAACCATTAAAGTGACAGAGCACAATAGCTGCCGCCTGTTTTATCATCATTAATAAAACAACGAGAAAATCCCTCTCTGCTCTCAACTGAAGGACTTTTGTAGCTAAAGTGTTTTTCTTACAGTGAAGATGCTTAAAGCAGTTTGTTTCATATTTTTATTTTATTGTATTTATTTCTCTTTCCTTTGCAAGGAGGAAAATAATATATGCAGTTGAAGTCAGAAATATTAGCAACCCTTTTCCTCCCCAATTTCTGTTTAATGGAAAAGTTTTTTTTTTCAACACATTTCTAAACATAATAGTTTTAATAACTCATTTCTAATAACCGATTAATTTTATCTTTGCTATGATGACAGTACATTATATTTTAGTAGATATTTTTTTTTAAATACAAACATTTAAATTCAAAGTGGGATTCAAAGGCTTAATTAGGGTAATTAGGCAAGTCATTATATAACAGTAGTTTCTTCTGCAGACAATCAAAAATATATATTGCCTAAAGGGGCTAATAATATTGACCTTAAAAGAGGTTTCAAAATCTTTGAATCTGCTTTTACTCTAGCCAAAACAAAACAAATAAGCCTTTCATTAGAGCAAATACTGTTAAAATTTGCTGCTCTGTTAAACATAATTTGGGAAATATTTATTTTCTAAAAATTCTCAGGAGCGCTAATAATTTTGACAGCAACTAATAATCGTTTGGAATAATCGTGATTACAATTATGACCAAAATAATCGTGATTATGATTTTTACCAAAATCGAGCAGCCCTAAAGTGAACGTTACGTGCCATAACGGCTGTCTTTGTTTTAGTTCTGTTAACCCACCCACTGCCACTTTAACCAGTTATATTTCAGCATCACGGGTTGTTTTGTTGTAAAACCACATATTTAATTAATTAATTAATTCCATTCATTCATTCATTCATTTATTCATTCATTCATTCAGGAAGGCTCTCAAAGCATGCGTCCATGACAGAAATGCAACCTCCGGTGGACAGTAGCAGGCTCTGAAATGAGAAGCGGATTCAGAGTTCCACATGTGGTCATTAATTATATAAATATTACGAATGGAAACATTAGATGAATTAAATGAATTGAAACATTAGATGGTTAAATTGTAACCCTGTGTCCTAACAACAAGCTTTTGCAGTGAAATGCAATTGGGCTGTTTGCACCAGATGAAACATGACAGAAATTTAAATACAGCCATTCAGAAGCACAGAATAGTGCACTTACTAAAGTTTATAATTTAATTAATACATATTAAACCTCTTTATCATTATTAAATGTACATGCTGAATCACTGGTATGTGTTGGTTTGTGCTGGGTCACAGTTCGTAACAGGGCCGGAGTGGGACTCCTTTTCAGCCCTGGAGGTTTAAGCATTAGCCCGGCCCACCTCAGTTCACGACTGACTGTTAAAATAAGGTAATTTCCAATTCAGTTTCTAATTACACTATCTCGTCTTTTTCAAGAAAACAGCTGCTTTAGAACTTCAAATGTTCAACAAACTTACAGATTTATATGTCTTAACAATAAAAACAACAAAAAAAAAAGAATTAAGTAAGGATCGATCACGGATCGACGACATTGAAATGCGCTGACCACTGGACCACAATGGCGCTGTTGTGCCTGGGTGGCCGGAATGATAAATCATCATTACCCTGCAGGCTGCATTATGCTCATGGGGCTGCGAGACAATAAATAAGAAGAGCGGAGCTGTGGCAAAATAATGAATAAAAAGAGTGAGGCTATGGTCAAAAAAATAAATAAATGAAAAAAAAGTGTGACTGCTGAGAGTGCAAGCAGCTAGAAACACTGGCCCTCGCGGCCAAAAAACGGACCGGCCCACCTGGTACTTCAATCTTTTGCTTTCACGCATACTGTTGGTTGGTTCCTGTTGGTTGTGCACCTTTTTAACCAACCAAGTTTGTCGACGCCATTATAACGAAACAGATCACTCTGTCTATTCATGCCAGAGTCTTGCGGAAAAAGTGACTGACAGGTAATAATTTGTGTGTAACTTCTCTATATTTATTTATGACTTCGTTATGGGTGAAACAAAGATCATGCGGGTCAGGTAATTTAAACGGTAGACTACAAATAATTAATTTGTTATGGATCAAATAATTATTTATAAATAATTAATTCACCGATGCCTTCGATGACGATGCCATTGTCCATTGCAATGTTTCACATTAGACATCGTACGATGCCAAATTAGTCAACATCGCCCAACCCTATTATTTAACCTTCATGTTATGTTTTTTTCAGCAGTTTCTGGCAGCCCTTCAGACACTCTGATTCGGCCCCAAAGTAATGAGTAGAGCATCCTGAGGGAATGACTCTTGAATAACATGTTAATGGGCCGAGCACAATGCTGTGTGTCTCTGTGTGTGTGTTTTTTGAGGGGAGGCCGAGCGTGAGAGTTTTGAGACCATCCGCTGAGTCCAGCGCAGCTTTAATCAGCTCTGCTAATTACAGCTCAGTTCTCATGAGGTGAAGCCATGCTGCTTTGAGTCTCCGCTTATCTTCATCCAGAGCTCGACGCAAGCAAGCTTCAGGTTGCGACAGACTAAAAACTGACAACTTGACCTTAATGTTCTGCTATAGAGCTGTTAGTTCATTCAAATAAAAACCCGTTGTGCTGAGAGGAGACATTCCATTTTGCTCTATGCATCAAATTACATTTCATAAAAGAGATTTTATATAGATCGAAATCATAGTAAATACAAGTCAGCTTTAAGGTTTTTTTATAACTTGCATGAAAAAAATGGCAAAATATGATTGTCATAAAGCATAACAGATATATTTGTGTAAAAATTATAATATAAATATAAATATTTGTTGGACTGAATCACAACAAGGATTTAACAAGTTACCGGAAATATTCCTCAGAGATTTTGGTTCATATTAACATGATAGCATTACACAGTTGCTGCAGATTTGTTGGCTGCACATCCATGATGTGAATCTCCCATTCCACCACAACCCAAAGGTGCTCTATTGGATTGAGCTCTGGTGACTGTGGAGGCCATTTGAGTACAGTGTCTCATTGTCATGTTTAAGAAACTGCTGGAAGTAGCCATCAGAAGATGGGTACACTGTGGTCATAAAGGGATGGACATGGCCAGCAGCAATACTCAGGTAGGCTGTGGCACTGACACGATGTTCAATTGGTATTAATGGACCCAAAGTGTGCCAAGAAAATATCTTCCACACCATTACACAACCAGCAGGAGCCTGAACCTTTGATACTAGGATAGGATGGATCCATGCATTCATGTTGTTTATGCCAAATTCTGACCATCCAAATATCACAGCAGAAATCGAGACTCATCAGACCAGGCAACGTTTTTCCAATCTTCTATTTTGGTAAGCTTGCGTGAATTGTAGCCTTAGTTTTCTGTTCTTAGCTGACTGGAATGGCACCCAGTGTGGTCTTCTGCTGCTGTAGCCCATCTGCTTCAAGGTGCAACGTGTTGTGCATTCAGAGATGCTCTTCTGCATACCTCGGTTGTGACGAGTGGTTATTTGAGTTCCTGTTGCCTTTCTATCAGCTCAAACCAGTGGCCATTCTCCTCAGATCTCTGGCATCAACAAGGCATTTGCGCCCACAGAACTGCCGCTTACTGGATATTTTCTTTTTTTTTGGACCATTCTCTGCAAAACCTAGAGATGGTTGTGCGTGAAAATCCCAGTAGATCAGCAGTTTCTGAAATCCTCAAACCAATTTGTCTGGCACCAACAACCATGCCCTGTTCAAAGTCACTTAAATCACTTTTCTTCCCCATTTCGATGCTCAGTTTTTGAATTGCAGCAGATCGTCTTGACCATGTGATTGGCTGATTAGAAATTTGCGTTAAGGGACAGGTGTACCTAATAAAGTGGCCGGTGAGTGTATAAAAAATACACAGTACACCAAAAATATAAATAAAACAAGTGGCTTCAGAAGTCATTAAGTAATATAATCAGTTACAATTCATAATTAGTTGTATTAACATACAACAATTCAATATATAATTGTTATATAGTTTTATATTCCCAAACAATATTTAGTCTCTATAGCAGGCAGGTGATAAATAAATCTAAAATTAATATTATTTAGACATAAGCATATACAAAATCAAATATATTTTTTCATAGCACATAATATGTTACAAATGGAGCTTTTAATTAATAATTAGTAAATAAAACATGAGTAAAACGTGTGCCGAGATATTACATTAACTACAAAAATAAAAAGTAGCTTATTATCAAAATATGACATAATAATAAACAGAATCATTTTGCTTCCATGTCACTAGTAGCTTTCCATAAATATATCAGTGGATTAAGATTTATTAACTTAGATTTTCCTCAAACTGGTTCACTGACCTGACAGTAATTGACCTGAAATAGAAAATTAGCCATAGAAATAGACATGTTTCTGCTTGTCCCTTGTGGCGAGGCAGAGGATGTAACCCAAACCCATGTTGCATTATAAATACCTTTCATTATGACTTTGTTTTATCCTTCTTTTTGCATTTACCTTTCAGTAGATTCTGCTGACAGTTGTCCAGAACTCTTTTGTCTAATTTGTTATAGCTAAAATCTGGCATCTAGTAATAACAGAACACCTGACCATCTGCACCCTGAAATAAAGCCAACAGAAGAGAAGCACGGCAGTTACAGTCACACTCCTTCATTGTGTTTAGTGATATGATAAAGACCCAGATGGTTTTGTCCCGGTCTTCTTAAATATCCACTGCTCATACATTCTGGTTTACAATTTACTGTGATTTGTTACTGGCTGATCACTGGCCAGCTCAATGTAGATTTGGGTCAGGATAAGTTTGCTTGGTTGATTGGTTGGTTGATTGACTGATTGGTTGATTGCTTGATTGATTTGATTGACTGGTTGGTTTGTTGATTGATTGATTGACTGACTGGTTAGTTGATTGATTGATTGATTGATTGATTTAATGATTGGTTAAATTATTAAGTGATTGTTGGTTGATTGATTGGTTGGTTGATTGATTGATTTAACAATTGATTAAATAGTTGGTTGATTGATTTGTTGAATAGCTAATTGATTGATTGATTGAATAGCTGGTTGATTGATTGAATAATTGAGTGATTGGTTGGTTGGTTTAATGATTGATTGATTTGATTGATTGTTTGATTGATTGATTAAATGTTTGATTAAAAAAATAATTTGTTGGTTGGTTGGTTGGTTGATTGACTGATTGATTGATTTTAAAAACCTATATGTTGTAGTTTTGAAGCATTAAATGCAACTCCATTTCCGCCACACATACACACACAATGGCAATATTGCTTGGACCACAGTGTTCCTCAAAATACATTCTTTTGAGCTCAACAGAAACAAAGTTAGTCATACAGGTTTGGGATGACATAAGGCTGAGTTGAAGTATCAGTTCACCCAAAAATGAAAATTCTGTTATTAATTTACTCATCTTCATGTCATTGCAATCATCAGATAGATATTTTAGATGAAATCTGAGAACGCTCTCATTCTCCATAGACTTGAAGGGTCTCAACACTGTCAAAGTCTAGAAATGGAACCAAAAACTTTTTATTAACATATTGTTATTGTTTATTAAAATCTGTTTGTTAACAGTTGTTGAATGTTAAAATAAGGTGAATTAAATAAAATATAAGGAACATCTTGGATCTGTTTCTTCGCTCTTCTTTCTTTATTTTTTTATGTGTTATAGAAGAATCAGGGTTTTGGTATCGGTACATACTCGAAATCAAATGACTCGGACTCAAGGGCAAAAAACCTTATCGGGACATCCCTAGTGTGTACATGACAATACACAGAACATTAAAAATATAAAAAGTGGCTTTAGAAGTCATTTAAAATGTAATCAATTTTTGTACATGTCATTGAAATCCTCAGATATGTTAGATGAAATCTGAGAGCTCTCTCATTCTCCATAGAGCTCAGTTGTCCCAACACAATCATAGTCTAAAAAAGGAACCAAACACAATGTCAGAACACTCTAGGTGACTTCAATGGTTCGACTATAATCATACAAAGCTCCAAGAACACTTTTGTGCTCCAAAAAAAAAAAAAAAAAAAAAAACATGTGCCTATATTTTCTTTATAGATCTCTATGGGCATATTGCTTTTAGAGTCAGCAGTGCAAAATGCCATTTATTTTTTTGCTTTTTGCAGCTTCATGTGATAACAACTGAACACAGGAGTCACAGGGAATGTTTGTTCCATTATTGGTTTTTGAATGTAATCATAGATAATCAATAACAGGATTTTTTTTTTCATGTTAGGGTGATCTAATCCTTTAACAATGACCAAATGGTCATTTGTAAGTATATTTTGAAGCTTGGTTACATACGTTTCTGTCTTGTTTGACTGGCGTCTGCAGGGGACGGTGTTACTGAGGCAGGTGCCAGTAACCGGATCCACAGCTTCTACAATCACAAAAGGCCTTTCCTCCAATGTGGCGACCGTCAAGTGACGGTTATCAGACACGGGCTCCAGGAAAGTTCCGTAACGTGGCCAGACGGGGTACCTCATCTGCAGGATACCAGACTCATAATTCCCCACCTGTCAGACAAGACAGAGAGAAAAGCTCTTGAATTTATTCACAAATACGTATTTCTCCAAAAAACAAACACAGAAGTGATAAACTTTCTTGTTTTCCCCCTCGGTGTTCTGCATTCTGAGTACCCGAATGCACAAAAGACTTGAGAGGCTGTTATTTATCTTCATCTGTCTCCATTTGCCGTGTTTACGCTTGGGTTATTATGTATTCATTGTGCAGAATTAGAGGCTTTTGTTAATTTCCTCTCAAACAGCTTTAACACACATCGTTGTTAGTCCAGTTAGAGCGAAGACGAGACCCATGAGAAAAACGCCACATATGATATGAAAATTTCTATTTCACCCTAATCAAGGAAATGAAAGCAAGGCTGTATTTAAATGACTCTGAGCCGACGCAGATCTCAGCGTAAGCACTTTCTGACGGCTATGCTTTATTAGTCTGGATGCAAGTAATCTTTGTGTGATAATTATATTCATTAGATTCTATGGTGTTTAGCAATATAGACAAATTGTAATATATTGGCTGGCTCGTTTCATCAACATAGTGAACAGCAAAGCACAGAGTGAAACTAATTACTGTTTTTATTGAGCAAGAGTCTGTCCATATTTAATCATGTGGTGTGAAATCTGTTCCTGACTGGAATCGGCCATGCATTTTTCTTTTCCTTCTTCTGACAAATACTCACGTTATGTAAACTCACACCATTAAATAGTGTGCAGCGTTGTGGGTTTATTAGGGTCATAATAGTTCCTACTGTATATCCAGACAGAGACATAGTCACATTACAATGATAGTTTTGTAGTAATAGAACTGGAAAATTATTTAATATGTGCAATGCAAAAATACTGGAATGCTGTATTAGTATTAATTATTGTAGTGAGATTTAGGTCACGCGAATGCAGTTGTTATAGTATAAAGTATCATATTGATAGTATTTGTAAAGTTGATTTAAACACAGCTAGTTAAAATAATATTGGTTATAATTGGTAGCTAAAAGTATCAGCTATCATATTGCTGGTGGTTATATTGAGAGTAAAGGAAGTCATGTAAACTGCTAGGCTAGTGAAGGTATTGATTGATGCTTTTTTATGATTTGTTGATTAATACTGTACTAGTTAAGATGGTATAGAATGTCACAGTAATGGTTATTATATTTGTAACGGATGCCAGCTAGTGAAGTGCCATGGTCTTTAGCCTCCTTGTGAGAGCAACCCACTCCCATGCTGTAGCGGCATTTTTGCTTTAAGCCACTGTCGCAGTAAGGGTAAAGAATGATGCGTGAGTCCGCTGTGAGTCCTTTTCTCATCTTTAATTTATCATATCTTGTGCCATCAAATCAGTGCAATTACTCCTCAGTAGCACCACATACAAACTCACGGTCTGAAAATTATTTCCTCTTCCCTTACTACTACTACAATAATTATCAAATGTAAACTTAATAATAATAACAATAATCAAATCATCCAATCAACCTATTTAATCCAAAACATAATAATAATAAGAAGAAAGAAATGGCTCCAACACATGCAAAGAATCGCCAGTTCAATCCATGACAGTTGGCATTGCATTAGTTATAGCATACTGTCAGTAGCATAAATATGTTTAGACTGCAAGTTAAATTAATTATCACTGTAAAAGTTACACAGTTATAAATTAAATTGCTCATTAATAAATCCAGGTTATATGTAAGGTCTTAAAGTCTTAATGTCTCAAATTTTAAAAACTAAATTTTACACGTTAAAAAGTCTTAAATTCATTAAAGTATGGCTTGTACAGTAGGTTTTAAATCATTTTAAACTTAACTAACCATGCATCTCAAAAAAACTTGTAGAAAAACTTTTTTAAAACTATATAATATAACTAATAAATTTATGCATACAACAAGGGTCTGTTTGTACATTATTTAAAATATGTGACCTAGAAATACCCATTAAGAATTAGTTTTTTTGATGGGGCACGTGTGTTTTTTTTTTTTGCTTAGACATTCTTAGCGTTTAGCCCTTATATAAGTCAAAAATTGAATTCTTAATGGTCTTAAAAAACTTTAAAAGTCTTGAATTTGACTTGGTGAAACCTGTAGAAACCCTGCAAATTGGTAATTTATTCGATAAATTCGATTTATCATATGCAGCTTTTGTGACATTAACAGTGTGGGTTATGATAGTGTCAGTTACCACATTACTTGTTGTCATCATTCTGCAAACATTCCTAAAGTAATGTATACTGCTCTTTAGCACAGTATAAATCACCACAGTTTGTGTTGCAAGTTATCTTCTTTTGCTAGTTATCACACTTATATTAAATAAAGTTTTTATATACACTGTATTGATTAGCATAGTGCTAATTTGTGCTAGTCAAAGTGCTAGTTTACAATGCCAGCATATTGCTAAAAATGTGTATCTAAAGTGTTTTATAAAAACTGGATTTTCGTTGTATTTGATCCCTATTTTTTATTTTATGATTTTTTTTTGTCTGTACAGCACTTTGGTCAACATTTGTTGTCTTAATTGTGCTTCACGAATACATTAATGAATAACCAGATAGTTGCAGCATGAGTTATTATAGTATTGTGTTAACAACTTTTAATAGTTTCAGTTATCAAAGAGTAGGTTATAATGCTAGTTATCATAGTGTTGAACTTCATAAAGGTTTGTCACACAGAGATTAAAAAGTTAAAGAGCCAACCATAACTGAGCAACTGGCACATAAAGAGATCAGACGCCTCTAGGTACCACATAGAAGTATTTTTTCTTAAATGAGCATTCGTTTGTTCAGTATAAAATATTTCTCTTTAAAGGTCCTGTGAAGTGCTTTAAAATGTGCCTTTTTTAATTAATTTTCAACGTTTGACAATCTCAAAAATGAAAAATGAAAAGAGGGTGGTACCTAGAGTAGCTCCTCCCGTTTTAAGAAAACAGCCAATAGTGTTTAGTGTTTATCACCGCTCAGCCAAGAAGAATGGTTGAGCTCAAGCGCATCAAATGAAAAGCAAATGCGAAGAGTCTTGAAGGGGGAGGAGCATGTCAGACAATAGAGACCATTTGATTGGTCAAGATTTGATGAGAAACTGAAGTATGAGGTGATGTCAAATAAATCGTTGATTCTCGTTTAGGTGGAAGTGACAAACAGCAAGCTTTGGATGTTTATATGAGGTTTATATCTTCTGAACATGAATTTTGTCACTGTTCTGTAGCATATTAGCTTATAGATATCCTTAGAAACTAACATACTACTTTTAAATATATGTATTTTAATTTTACAGGACCTTTAAATACAATCAAAAGAACCATCATCATGAAAGGCCCAAACAATCAGTTACATTTGCTTTATAATACACATATTCACCCTAAGATGAAAAAGTGTCTCTTGCAGTTATGTTGAGAGACACAAATGAGAGGCTTTACTCTGAAAACAACACAGCGACTGAAGCAAGCCAACCTTTGGTGTTTCTTAGAGTACGTAAAGTTCTCTACTTTCACCTGAGGGCTGCTTTAGCAACTTCTGACAAAAAATTGTCATTGGAAAATGGCACTACCTAAGTCATAAGGAAAGAATTATCACTAGCTTTCAGCTTCACTGTGTTTAAAAAGTACAATCTGCTGCCTAATAAATTACCTAGACAGTAAATTACATCAGCAAAAGCAAAGAGGCCTGGAATAGAAAAGCGCTTTTTCAGCCCGGTGCTGAAATAGATGTGCAAAACAGGCAGAGATAAGAGCTGTATATCTCCCACCTGAGGCAAAGGACAATGGACTTTACCCTGACAGACAGATCGGCAGCGGGAACCGAGAGAGTCACGCGTATAACACAGACACCATCCATTTCATCAAAAGAAGTTCATCATGCCTGCTGTCGTCATTCACCAAGACTCCTTGTGAATACATGAGCAGGATGAAAGAGGCCTTATTCTTTTGAAGAAAGGTAAAAAAAATCTCACTCTTTGTTTATCGGCCTCAAAGAGAGAGGATAAAGTCGGTGTGTGGCTGCAATACAAAGCCAGAAATCTGTTAAAGCAATAGAAACAAATAAGATATCGGTCATCATTTACTCACCTTCATGTCATTCTTTGCTTTGTGGGTCAGGGAGGAGAGATTCATGCTCATGCACTTTCTATGTGATCCCAAGCTTTTCTTTAAAGGTCCCGTTAAATTTATATATATATATATATATATATATATATATATATATATATATATATATATATATATATATATATATATATATATATATATAGAGATGTTACTATTGGTATATTTGTTTTTAAGTTTGTCTGTAAGCTAGTGTGCTCCAACACAGTGACAAAATTCATGTTTAAAAGATATAAACCTGATATAAATATCTAAACCTTGCAGTTTGTTCACTTCTGCTTAAATGAATAAATTTTTGGACGTCACCTCATATTCTCATTAATTCTTCTGACCAAACAAATGTTCTCTAGTGTCTGACATGCTCTGCCGTCTTTAAGACACTCTTATTGGAAGAGTGGTGATAAAAATGAATGCCCTTCCAGCTGCAACCCATTACTGGGAAACATCCATACACACTAATTCACACACACTTATACACTACAGTCAATTTTAGCATACCCAATTTACCTATAGCGCATGTCTTTGGACTTGTGAGGGGAACCGGAGCACCCGGAGGAAACATGCGAGCACGAGGAGAACATGCAAACTCCGTACAAAAACGCCAACTGACCCAGCTGAGGCTCGAACCAACGACCTTCTTGCTGTGAGGCAAACGTGCTACCCACTGTGCCACCATGTCACCCAATTAATTATTATTTACTTTTTAAAGTATTAGATTATATAAATTATTATGTATTAAATTATTGATAAATTTCACACAAGCCATTTTATTGAAGTAGTAATTTACTGAAAGTGTTCTGATTGTTAGTGGTAGGAAAAGTGTGTCAAGCAGTTGATTCCAATCTGTGAATAAATCGTACTTTGAGTAATTTTTTTTATTTTTAAAGAATCAGACTATGTCATCAAATTAGTCTTTAATAGATGCATTTAAAAACCCCCACAATGAATTCCGATATGGGTTCTATTTTAACAATCTAGGTGCAATTAAGGACATGTCCGAATCCACTTTTGCTATTTTAAGGATGGGAAAAAATGCTCTAGGACTAATATGGATGTGCTTATTCTCTCAATGAGTTCTGGGTGTGTTTTTAGTTCAGTTCTAGTTTCAGTTCTCAGTTCAGTTCTTTTTAAAACTGATTTACTGTACATTCAAACACACATCCTATTCTTTTGCCCCATATGGTGATGCATATGTCTCCAAAAACTGACAGGTGGACACTTCTAAACTTGTTTTTATTAAAACAAACATAAATATGCATATAATAATAGTAATAATACTAATAACAATATACAAAAGCAGATTGTCATAAATAAAAAGCCCCCCGAGGTGAAGAAGGCATGGAGGCAGTGGCTTTTATATTTATATAGAAAATAATAAAAAAAAATGTTTGTAACATTTTAATCCTTCAATTTTTTTTCATATGTAACAAAAGTTGTGCATTGCTGTATATTGTGTGTATTAAGTATGTTTAAACATTTGAACCTGTATAGGAGCTGGACTTCAGACTAGCTTTTAGTTGGTAAACTGCGCAGTCTATTTCAGTTCCTCAAAATAGTATCATGCCAACAATGCAGCTTAACACACCTCCTTTATAGACCGGCACACCCATGAATCCACAAAGTGGTGCAAATGGATTTGCTATTTAAACACTGTGTCGCAAAACATGAAAATTAGGGTTGCGCTGGTCTGAAAATAGCAACAAATGACGCCAAACATGTCTTGCACTGGGTGTATGATAGGGCCCTATTAGCAGTTTAAGAGTCCAATATGAATGGAAATGCTTCTCATGTTGTATTTGATATGAATAGGATAAACTTTTATTACTAATTTCAATCTGACTTGTAAATGCTTGATCAGATTAAAAACCAAACTGGAAGTTTTTGTGTAATTACACAGAAAATGGCACAATGATGTGTGAAAGGTTCAAAATGATGTTGTTTAATGTAATAAATTGCTGTTTAAAGCAACTGCTGTCCGTCTAAAATTCATTCATTCATTTTACTTCAGCTTAGTCCCTGATTTATCAGGGGTCACCACCGCGAAATAAACCGCCAACTATTCCAGCATATGTTTTACCCAGTAATGGGAATCACCCATACACTCTCGCATTCACACATACACAACGACCAGTTTAGCTCAATCCAATTCACTTAAATCGCATGTCTTTGGACTGTGGTGAAAACCGGAGCACCTGGAGGAAACCCACACAAACACGGGGAAAACATACAAACTAGGCAACAGTGCTAACCACTGGTAAGGTTCTCTTTTAAAATGTTGCAGGACAATGTTGTGCTTGTTTTGAGCAAAGACCTTATTAAAGTCAAGTCATCTTTATTTTTATAGTGCCTTATACAATGCAGATTGCATATTGAAACCACTTTACATGGATGAAAAGGAATGGAATAAAAGCCATAATATTTCAGTTTGTGGGACATTTACTGCTTGATTATTATGTACACCAATGCATTAAGCCATTAATCCAGCTTTCTTGTTTATATTTGTACACAAACATTTCTTAAAATTTTGTGTAAGGATGCAAAACTTTTAAAATCCTCAAAAGAAAAACAACACAATCATGGCCATCTTTTAGGTCTCCTGAGTTATGAGCAACATCTAAGGAATTGTTTGTTTTCTCTCAATCTATTTGTTACTGGTGCATGTATGCTTATTAAACCCAAAAAAACAAATATATTTTTGAATGTTTTGAGAGAAACAAGCTCCTGCCAGCCTAATCAATGTCCTTTCAGAGCACAAAATGACAGAATCCTATTGTCATGACATTCCACCTTGTTGAAAATAGCAAGAAGGTATTTGATTACAGGAGCCTGCGTGTGTTCAGCTCAGCGTGATGACTGTGCTGAGTTTGACGCCAAATCAGAATGGCCGACATCTCATCACATCTCGCTTTGTTTTTATTCTGCATGGCTTTCTCTCTTGGTTGTGATCCAAATGAGTGTTGCATCACTCTCAAGTCCTGATATAACTTCACTCCACCTGGAGGGAAAAAAAGCATGGCCTCTGCCAGGGCTTTTTGGCCAAGATTCCACCCCCAATATGAACCGAGTCCAACATGAAGAAAATATCAATAGCGAGTAATTGCTTAAAGACTGCTGGACAGTTTTTTGAGGCCCTGAACCAAAACAAACAGACTTCATAGGCAGCCTTCCCAATAAACAGAAGTGACAAAACTAGCAAACAGCGCAAGTCATGAGGGAACTTAAAGAAGCTGGGCGTCAATTTGTGGCATTTCTTACATTTGTGTAAACTATATGGCTCAGATTATCAGGCATATTTATAAAAGTGAATCCATCTGTGCTGAGCAAGATGTACTGTGAAAATGGTATAAACACTGGTTGGTTTGTGGTTTGTATGTGCAGCACTGGTCCTGATGTCCATTGATAATAAAGAATCCACCTACAGGTATTAAAACATACATCTAAGGGTGCTTGCACACTAGCACTTTTGGTCCACACCCGGGTTTGTTTACGGTCAAAGTATAATACTTTTAGCTTGTGTGAACTATGTCTTCTGAACTCAAGTGCTTACCCATGAACTGTTCTCGAGTTTACCCGAAAGAAGTGGTATAGGGTACGGTTCTGATATGAATGCACTCATACCAAATGACAGAAGTGAACCACCACCAACAAACTTTAGTTGTCATAACATCCATTCATGTATGTACAGTAAGTCTGTCTATCACCTAGGGCTGGGCGATATGGGCAAAAAAAAAAAAGCACATCCCAGTATATTTAGGAGGAATGATGGTATACAATATATATCTGGTATTTTCCCATAAATGGTCACTGGAGAGTTAAAGCCTTTATTAAGACTTTATTAAACACTTTTTTGAGCAAAATATGATTCAAAGACAGGGGTTTCACTCCCTGTTTACAAATAAACAGCTGCACAAAAAATAACTGCTGCAGAAATCCTTGATAAACAAAATACAGTGCAGGTTTTTCTTCTGCTTAAAACTAAAAGTTATAAGCACAACATTTCAAACTTTAAAAAAAATCTTTGATATATAAATACAGTACAGTTTTTTTTTCCTGCTTAGCACTGTACACAGCACTACTGTGCTGTTGTGCAAATAACAACGTAAACATAGAAAACAGAGCTACATTATCAGAGCAAAAAGGATCGCACTCACAGTAATTAGTAACACACTAAAAATTGTAGGATAGAAAAGAACCACATTGAATGTACTGTAAATATGAAAAAGTATTTTATGTCACAAATACAGTGTTGTTATAAGTAATCCTGTATAGTTGTGTGATTTATAAACAACAATTAAATCAGCTGTACGTGTATGTTTTTTTAGTTACACATTTACATGTATGTATTGTGCACAATTAGTAAACAGTGCACAAATCGAAGAAATCTAAAGATAAGTCTTTCACTCCATGTTAAAAATTCTACACTTTTACTTTAATTTTGTTTTGACTAAACTTGTTTTACTAAATATTAAATAAGAAGATGAAAATGATTAGACTATAGATATGAGAAGTAACAAAATTGTTTGAGAGTACTGTGATGAAATGCTGGTTAAGCATGTAAATGTAAACAGTCATTATAAAAAAGCTGAACGCAGAGCTAAATGTGTTATAACGTAAATGTAAAGAAGAGACTGTCGTGTAATAAATGCTGAAGTTATAATCAGTGAATATGAGGTGGTTGCAAGGGTCCAAATGTGATATAAATTCGTCCCATTTTGGCATTTTTAATTCTTGTGAACACATTCAGGTGCTGCTTGTCAATTTGACTAGGCTTCTGTGTTCGGTTTTGCTGTCAATTATGGAAGAAATGATCGATAAAAGGTTTCTGATAAACCGCTGTGACAGCTGCAGGGGCTGTGTGACGTGTGTGCACGTGAGGGGGAGTCAGATTTATTTGATACAACACCGGCTCTGCATGTTCCTCCATGTCATGTCAGTGATGGGTCGTTGAATCATTCGTTCATTTTGAACAAATCTTTTGTATGACTCATGAGGGAAATCATTCATTTGCGCATGCGCATATTTGTGCAAGTGGACCTCGCGTGTTACCTTGTAGTGGTCTGTTTCATGCAGAATGCGTACGTGTGGCCTTAAACCATATCAATATGATTAATATTGAATAATCCCGCATCGCATTGGGGAATTATATCTATATATATCCCCAGAAGTCGATATACCGCCCAGCCCTAGTATCACCCTTGTGCTAGCTTGGTGACAAGCATGACTGACCAAGTGGAAAACACAGTCATAATGACTGCGTGTCTCCTCCAAAAACAATTTCTGCACACATGATCTGAACAGGTTTAATATTTTTGTGGCAAATTGATACAAGTTGCTCTCTGTATGTTACCAAAACCAAAAGATTCTGTAAAAGCAGACTGCTTTGACTGCGATCTGCATACGTCTTCCATTTTGGTGCCATGGCGCCTAGCAACAGCTGAACATACAACAGCAGCTTGATGACGCAAGCGCAGTGTTGGGGGTAACGTGTTATAAGTAACGCACATCATGTAATAATATTAAATTTCCAAAGTAACGAGTAATATAACGTATTAATTTTAAAAATAAGTCATATTATTTGAGTTACTTTAAATTTTTTTAGGACAAGTTACTTTTTACCTTGCTTAATTGGCTTTTATTAAATATATTGCATAATAAAAATGACCTTAGTCAGGTTGAATCACACACTCAATGAGAGAGAGTGCTGCGATGGAACAGACAGTCTGCTCGCACTCATCATCATCAGGTCTTTTTTTCACAGCAGATGAGTCGGTGTACTGTTCTAGTAACTGAATCTACTAACTGATATGGGCTTATTTTGAGTCAGATGGGGTATCCGGAATGTTAGTATTTACTGAAGACGCAAACCGTTTTACGACAACTCTGTTCATTTTAATGAACTGGTTGAACTGGTTCACTTAGAAGATTAAGTTAAAACAAACGATTCATTTGTGAATCGCCCATCATCATCACTACAGACAGTCAGAAACAGAAAAAATGGCAGGCCGGAGACTTACATTTTTGCAGTGGTTTCTTGTTATTTTGAACTCATCGAAGAAAAGAAGTGTATTGTCGTTAAGTGTAGATTATGTGTAAGTAAAACTCTGGACAACTGAAAGAAACACGACATTAAAAAAAAACAAAAATGGATGCAAAGCACTACACCCGCACCCCACATCACCTCTGTATGACATCAGTTCACGTTCTCCAGGTAAAACTATAAATTCGACTAAAGTAAAAAAAATGGTTATTTCTTTTATTGTTAAGAAGATGCAGCCACTGTCTACTGTAGAAGTGACTACGTTTTGTAATATAGTAAGGTTTTTTCTCTTTTTGGAAACAGTTTACATACTTATTTAAGTATGTATTATGCAGTTTATTCAATGTATAAAGCTCAAAAAAGCTTTATTTTGATTTGGGAATGTTTTTTTATCGTCTTACTGTTGATTTTGTTATTAAACATTTTAAAGGTTTAAGATCTGTTTTTGCCTTAATATAAATTATTTCTTATTTGTACTCTTAGGCTTTATTGCAATTATTAACTTAATGGACAGTGAATTTACTTAGCTAATAACCCAAAACATACAAAAGTAGCAAACACTTTACTTTACATGCTTTCTTTAATCTCTATATACAGCATGTACATCTCTGGGCTCAGACAATTCTCAGAATATAATTTTATCCTACATTTTTTTAAAGGAAAATTAATGTTTAGGTTACACAGTGTGTTGTCAAATGCAGAGCTACTCTATAAAATAGGTGAAAAAACACCTGCAAGTTCTGAAAGAGATCAAACCTCAGGTAAGTAAAGCAACTTGCGAAAGCAACTCAAAAGTAATATAACGCCTTACTTTCCATAAAAAGTAACTAATTAATGCAATTAGTTACTTTTTGGGGGGAAGTAAGTCAATATTGTAATGCATTACTTTCAAAAGTACCTTTTCCCAACACTGAGCAAACGTACAGGGGTTCAGAGGGAAAAAAGACAGTGAACAAACAAGCTTAGAAGGTGGAAAGGGGGGACAGTCGAACTTGGGTTCTGACCAGTCAACTGAAAAAAGTGTGAAAGAACCCTATGTTATAAAGATAGAGATCATTTTCAGTAGGCTTTTGTCCAATTTTGTGTTCATTTGTAGATTTTAGGTCCAGATGGGACCAGTTGCAGCTGACATTTCTTTTTGACTTTGACTTTGACTTGGTGTGTCCCGGACCTGTTATAAAACTAGGTAAAGTCGTATGGATTTTACATTGTTGTTTTAAAACTGCTTCTGGTCATCGGCCTTTTAAATATTCTGGGGCACTGCTATGGAATAAATTGCCTGTGAATATTGGTTGGTATTAGTTTAAAATCTAAAAGCTGGCTCTTAAGCAGATTAGTATGGGCGATGGATTTTACAGTATGTTTTATATAATTACTTTGTGATTTGTATTTGTATTAATTTTTTATAATTTAATGTCACCGTATACTTGTTACTAGGGTTGGCCGATATGATAAAAAATGCAATCTCGACAATTATTTTCCATATTGAACGATGACGATATATATTTCAATATAAGTTGTCTATGCTTCCAGAATTAATAGAATAGCCAAACAACAAGTTAAGCCACAACAATTAGAGGGTCCATTAAATGGCATAACATATTTTCGGCTGATAAATTTTCGGTGGCCAAAAATTAGGTACATCTCTAATATCAACACACTTTAGATACCTATTGTTGCACATTTCTGCTGTGTGATTGGCTATTAGATCAATATAGAGAAAAAAAAAAAGTTCAGAGCTTATCACTTTTATTGACAGATAAACAATAAATAGATCATGATTCGATATAATACTGTTTATTGGCCCAGCCCTAGCTATTAATGGGAGTAGTATAATCTGTACTTGACATAAAGGACCACAATGGAAATAGGTTTTGTTTTTAAAAACTTTTTTGCGTATATCCTTGACCAATTAAGTTTATTCACTTATTTATTCTATCAAATAAGACGAAGAAGGAAAGAATGTTTTTGTGCAGCTTTCCATGAATGAGGAGGCTGACTGTGTTTCAATTGTTATCACTGACATGTAAAAATGCAGCAGATATACTATATGCTATAATTTATGTTGACCACAATAAAAATGCAGGCCATCAGAGAATGCTTTGGTCATAAAACCAGATGATGCACAGAAGATGCCGTCCAGCTCCGGTAAGAAACATAAATGTTTAATTTTATGTTCCATTTTCTGAAAATAAAAAGTGGAAGTTGACATATTTCAGATGAATAACACTGAGGTACACATGCTGTTTGTCTGTGGCATTTTGACTCACAACTACCCTGAGGGCAATGAAACCTGCGGAGGCGCGTTAAAATTGATGATGCCATTGGAGGTGCAACCTTTTGAATAGAGTATGGCAGAAGGAAATTCAATTGTACAAGCACAAAAAACATCCTTACCTTATCCCACTGTCTCCCACGGTCCAGAGTGATTATGATCATTGAAGGGTTGACCAGATATCCATCACTGTTGAAGGAGAAATCAGTGTTCTCCCACGACACATTCAGCATATGCCTGCAAAAAATCAGACAGATGTTTTCTAAATGATATTTGTAGAATATCAATAATTAATTAACATCAAATCAATTATGATTCACAGATGAAAGCATACAAGTCTCCCAGAACAAATGACCAACCACAAAATAAAAGACTAAACTAACAACTTTTCCGCAGCGGACTCGTTTTAAATCAGTAATTTATACTGAAGCAGGTGCATTCTTTGGGGGCTGTTGAGTTCAACGCATACCCGTGAATGCAAAAGAAAGTGCTCATGACAAATACAGTATGTGAGTTCTCAACTATTGTGGAGTAATTATATTCATTCATTAATTTTCTTGTCGGCTTAGTCCCTTTATTAATCTGGGGTCGCCACTGCGGAATGAAGCGCCAACTTATCCAGCACGTTTTTACACAGTGGATGCCCTTCCAGCTGCAACCCATCTTTGGGAAACATCCACACGCACACACACACTCACTACGACCAATTTAGCCTACCCAATTCACCTGTACCGCATGTCTTTGGACTGTGGGGGAAACCGGAGCTCCCGGAGGAAACCCACGCGAACGCAGGGAGAACATGCAAACTCCACACAGAAACAGAGTAATTATATTGTATTTCTAAAATAAACTAGGCTCTTTCTGTTGATCAGGACTCCAGTGAGTGTTTGTGTCTATACTCTGGAGAGCAATGAATGTGTCTATTTACATTGTTTTTGCTGAGTGATGAGTCGATCAGAGGAATTAGAATCTTCTCAAAAAAATGTTCAATGGTGAGTTCTTAAACACACAATATATAAAGATTCAGTGTGTAATTTATGGCAGACATCTTCAAAGACATCTTAATATAAACATGTATTGTAATGTGCATACATATATTTAACAAATGTAATGCAAATATTTATGTAAATGTTAATAATAAATGTAAACAAACACGATGGTAGACATTGTAAACGCACTGTGTAATTAAGATTCAGCAAATGGGAGTTTTGATATTGATTATTTTTTTATGTGCAATTCACAGAATAGTTTCAGTTAAAATTGGCAGAGATGGCAGCCTAACAGTCAAGTGCCAAACACAATGCATTACAACAAAAACAACTGTCTGACAGCTAAAAAAAATGTCAACAGTAATAAAATATTGACTTATTTGTTACAAAAGACCAAAGTTGGGTGTAACGCAGTCCACAGTAATATGTTACTGTATTCTAATTACATTTTTGGGGAACGCAGAAATGCAATGAATTACATTTTAAATTTGTGTAATTTGATTACAGTTACTAAAGTCAGTGTAATTGTGTTACTTGCGTACAAAGATAGTTTTGTGAAGAAAAAATGCTTTATTTAAGTCCCGTTTTCCGCTGCAAAGCCACTTAATAAGCATGCACTTTTGTTTTGCTGAAGAACGTGAGCTGAAATGGCTGCTGATGAAAGTGGTTGCTTCTTCAAGTGGAGATACAGACATTACTTTGATTTCATTGAGCATAAAAAAAAATGTCGCAGTGAAATGCCGTCTCTATAAAACTTTCGACTGCTTTTGACTCGACTTGTTCAAGCATTCTACGACAATATCCGTCACCAAGAAACACACCAGCACCAAAAAACACAGCAGTCCAACTCAGCCTAAACAGAATTTTTGTACAGAATCAGGCCTAAAAGTATCTCACATATTACACATATATCACATATGTTTTGTGCATGTAAGTTTGTTATTTCCAATGAAGACGTGCAGCTTGCGCACACATATACGAAGTGCATATTGTGCACGCTTACATTTTCGATGCGCACCAGTTGAAAATCACAAGTCACTCGACAAGAACTGACCGATCAGCTTCATGCTTTGTATGTAATATACACATTTCGGTAGACTAATTATCTCAGACAAACACAAAACACTTCAGCACTGCAGTGGTTTTGCAATGTAAATGGTCACAGGTATCCAGTTTTCTTGTCATCTTTTGTGTTAAAAAAAAGACAAACAGGTTTGGAACAAGTGAATGAGAGAATTTTAAGTTTTGGGTGAACTCTTTAAGTCTTTTGAATATGTCAAGCTGCTGTGATCAACCCATTGTAATGTTTTTCAGTGAATATTAAATTACTGAAAGAGCAGCAGTTTATTTTGTATTTTTATGGGTATATTTATCAAATATACAGTTGAAATCTTCACAGTGTGTCTGATATTATTTTTTTCTTCTGGAGAAAGTCTTATTTGTTTTATTACAGCTAGAATAAAAGCAGTTTTTAATTAAAAAAAAAACATTTTAAGGTCACAATTATTAGCCCACTTTACGCTTTATTTTTTAAAATAATCTACAGAACAAGCCATCCATGTACAATAACTTGCCTAATTACCCTAGCATGCCTAGTTAACATAGTTAAGCCTTTAATTGTCACTTTAAGCTGTATAGAAGTGTCTTGAAAAATATCTAGTAAAATATTATGTACTGTCATCATGGCAAAGATAAAATAAATCAGTTATTGGAAATGAGTTATTAAAACTATTATGTTTAGAAATGTGTTGAAAAACTTCTCTCTGTTAAACAGGAATTGGGGAAAAAATAAACAGGGCCTAATAATTCAGGGGGTTTAATAATTCTGACTTCAACTCCATGTTTTGGTAATCTGATTACTTTTTGCATTGGGTAATTAGTAATGTAATCAGATTACAATTTTCCAGTAGTAATGAGTAATTTGTAATCTTTTACTTTTTTAAAGTAACTTACCCAACACTGTAAAAGACTGCATCAAATATGGGAAAACATGTAAGCTTAGAAATGTGTCATGCACTAGAGAAGATTTCATTGTTTCTTGAGCATCATGAGCACAGATTTGAGCTGCTTCATCCTGTTATTGCAAGTTGGCAAACCCATTTGAAGAGGCATTATCTGCCTAATACTGCTGCCTGGCTGGTGATGTAAAGGATAAAGCCTTCCTAATGACATTTACTTGATTTAAACTGTTTTTGTAGGTTTGCTGGTGAGGGTTTAATGACCATTCATTTTCAGATTCTTTTCTATTATTTCTAAAAGGTGGAGGAACAAAGTGGAGGCCATCCAATATAAAATTAGCCTTGGCCCTCAAAATTTATTAAACCCCCCGACATTTGCACTGCATTGTAACACAATGGAAACACTGCAAAACACCCTAGAACTGGGGTCTCCAAACCTGGTCCTGGAGGGCTGTGTCCTTGCTTGAGAGTTTAGCTCTAACCCTAATCAAACACACCTGAACCAGATAATCAAGCTCTTAGTAGATTTACTACAAACTTCCTGGCAGGTGTGTTGAGGCAAGCTAGAGCTAGTCTCAGCAGGGAACTGGCCCTCCAGGACCGAGTTTGGACACCCATGTCCTAGAAACTGCATAGAAAACTACCCAGAACACTCTACAGTATATGTGGTGTGTTCGAGGCACATTTCTGCCTGTCAAACAGTGTCCCCAGTTTCATATAGTAGCAGACTTTTTCACATTTTTTTGGCCTCTCAGGGTTTCGCAGCATCCTGGTAATTATTGTGGAGCATTGGAAAACAAACTTTGCAAACCTATTCAGCTGAAACAAATTCCCAAAGCTATGGGAACTGCCAAAACCATGCCAACACTTCCACTTCTGCCTCCCAGAGGACATTGTTTCTCATTTTTGTGGCTCCTTCACTTCTCGTAGATCTCCATTATAACCATCTAAATCAACCCGGTTCCAAATGCACAGAAAGAGCTCATTGTGGAGCAGGATCTGTGTCAGGAGAAATCATTACTTTCAGAAGAACAATCCTATTCCACCAAAAAATCACAAGAAATGGAGAAGAACTACACAAACTGCATTATTTAATGTTAGAGGCTTAAAAAATACCCAACCTTAATATTCAAGTTCAGCATAAATTATACCTTAAAGGGGTGATATAGTACTGTCTTAAAGAATTTTACTTATTCATTGATTCATTTTCCTTTGGCTTAGTCCTTTTAATAATCAGTGGTTGCCACAGCGGAATGAACCGCCATCTTATCTAACATTTTACGCAGCGGATGCCCTTCCAGCTGTAACCCTGCACTGGGAAACACACATACACTCCACACAGAAACGCCAACAGACCCAGTGCGCTCTCGCTCAGCACAGAGCAAATTTCTTTAGATATATCGTTAATATTTCGCTGAACAGATCAGCCACTTTTGATGCTCATAAACAATCATACAGTCCTCGTGCTGCAGGTATTAGGAGGTAATGAAGCAGTCCCATAAAAGCCACGTCTCGTCTCCAGTTTCGGACCAAGTGAACCGTGCTCTGGCACACCTCTTCCAAGCGGCCAGGGCCGGCCAAGTGAACCGTGCCTGAGACTGATTCAGAGCACTCACACTTCTCAAACGAACCGAGAAACGGCCTTGGGCACGGTTCGGATAGCATAGTGTGAGTACACCCTAAATGACAAAAGTTGGTTAAAAATTGTACATATCTATATGAACTAAATTGTACGAATTCCTACCAGTTAGCCACTGTTTTGCCAATACATACAAAAATTAGTTTGTTTTCTCATGAGATCAGGCTGAATGTATGCCCTTAGTTCATTTAAGCAAATACTTTACCAACATAATGAAAACCTATCGTAAAGTGTATTGTAGGACATGCAAAAATGTCATAGGTGTTGTAATTTGCCAGAGAAGGTCATATTATAAAAATGTAAGCATTTTTGCAGCAGTTTGTAGTTTCTATATCTATTAAATTAAAAACATTGCCGTTTCAAATTGCTAGCATGTTGTTGACATTATTTAGCACATTTCTAGCATATTTGATCACACTGCTAGCATGATTGTCATGTTGCTATAATGATAAAACACTCTACAGTACTAGCTTGTGAAGCACTTCTAGTGTTACAGTATTTGGGATACTGCTAGCACAAATGTATCTTGTAGCATTTTGTAGCATGTTGTAGCACATTAATAGCATGTTGTGTGGATGATTTAACATGGTAGCAGAACTCTGGCACATATTGAAGTTTCTTGTATAATTATAGATTTGATTTTTGGCCGTATTTTAACACTTAGCTTATGCAGAATGAGTCAAATCATACTCGTCCTGTAAACGTATCGCTATATTCAATTTTGGAGAGCTCCAAATATATCCCAGAAGGGTTTTTTTTTTTTTTGTGGATTTTTGCTGTTTTTGTCTTCACAAATCTACCAGAACCTGCTGTGCATGATTTTTGCGATCTCAAATTTCTCTCTTGAGTGCTATTTGCGCCTGCTGTTCTTGCATAAATCCACCAGAGGCTGCTTCTGACTGACTGACCGATCGACTGACCCACCCTCCTTCCTCCCTAAACCAAACCAATAGTGTTGTCAAAAGCACAGATTGTCTCGCCCTCCCACTTCCCTTAACCCAACCGACAAATTTAAAAAGTAATCCAGAAAAAAAAGCTTTTACCTGATTTATACCATGTTTTCAGGCTTTTACTATTGGCTTCTGTTTTTTTCTCACGTGTTTTTTTGGAACAGTTCTTCGGCAGACTATTAGACATACTTGTAGCAGTGGGAAAGCTGTCCATAAGGAGGTAAGCACAAAAAGGAGCGCCATCATACTGCTCCATAGTGTTTGTTTTAAAAATGAAATGCAGCCATACATACTTCCGGCTTCATAATTTGTGATCTCCAGGAATGTATATGGGGCTACGATTTCAGAATAAGCCTATGCTGCATCATGTATGTATATAGTTCTATTAAGTGTTGCTTTCGAGCATGTCTAAAGCAAGGTTTGTATTATAATATGGAAAATGTGTTATGATATATTAAAAGTTTTAGTCATTTGAAGGCTTTAATTGCAAATTCCAAATTTACACTGGATTTTATCCCTACAATGCATGTAAACTACCTTGATATCAAAATTACATCAAATTGCCATCTAACATTGGTAACAATTTTTTTTTGACGCCAATGTTAGATGTCAATTTAATGTTATTTTGACATCAAGGTAGTGAATTGACATCAAATCTATTTGCATTTTAGACATGTTTTGGACTCATTTCTTGATGTTGTTCTGACATCAAGGTGGCCGCTGGGCAGGTTTTTATGTCCTCACATCAAAAAAATTCTAAAGTAATCGTGTATATGCACAGCTAGTGTTTCTCCCCATACTGATAAACGTCCGGTAAACAGTTAATGGGATTTTTTTTAAATTTTGTGAAGTTTAATTTATTAAACTAGTTTCGAGAGGAGTATGTACTCATGATTAAACCAGCTGTCTCATATTAGCTAATCACGATCCTTCAATCAAGGATCCCTAGTTCCTATATATATCTCCTCCTTTTCCACTTACAACTATCTTTGTCTTGAAGAATCCCCCCTCCTCCCCCTTCTTCCACCTTTATCCAAAATAGGTAGCTCGGCGGCCCAGCAACCAGCAGCCATACCAATAGCTCCGGCTCCCTGCTGAGCTTCTGGTATCTCTGCGTTGCACTCCCCCCCCCCCCCCCCTGCATAATATTTTTGCACCATTTAATATAAAATGTTATATACGGTATAGGGTAGTATTTAAAACAAGTTGGAACTATTTAGAAATACAACAGGCAGCACGGTGGCACAGTGGGTAGCACAATCGCCTCACAGCAATAAGGTTACTGGTTCGAGCCTCGGCTGGATCAATTAGCATTTCTGTGTGGAATTTGCATATACTCCCCTCGTTCACGAGGGTTTCCCCCTGGTGCTCCCGTTTCCCCCCACAGTCATTCCACTGTGGAGACCCCTAATTAATAAAGGGACTCAGCCGAAAAGAAAATGAATGAGTGAATAGAACTACAACTGTAATAAATTAAATACTTCAGTTTTTACTACTGTAAACGGTGGTGTATTTTAATATATAGATATACACTGTAGTCCTACTGTAGTAGAAATGCATTTGTAGTGCAGTTTTGGGTCATTGGTTTATATTACTATAGTTGGATTACCACAGCAACTATAGAATTACCACAACAGATTAAGTCGAGCAGTTTACTACAGTATTTACTTCACTATAAATTACTATAGCATTTTTGATATGAGTCTACTACAATATATTGTCATAAACCGTTGATGGCACAGCTTCTGAATTCTCTTCATTAGAGACGAGGCAAAAAACACAGATGTCTTTTACACATCGTCATGGGCATCATTAGTATTGTTGAACTGCTAAAGTTTACACAACACCACAGATCCGGTATAAATGGATCAGAACAAACTCAATTATTACTTCACAAAGTCCGATGCACCTTTGTTGCTTCACTGCTTCTGTTGTTCAAAACATTAGCTCCTATGCCCAAAGCATTATTAAATCATATAATTACAGCCACATGATTCATCATGCACCATAATTCAGTCTCGCTGTGGGTGGGATATTGGACAGCCTTGTCTCATCTCTACACACATGCAGTGTCCCAGCGGAGGTGCTGAAAAACCCCCTGAGTATTATGGGCACGCTTGAGTGTCATCTGTGTGAAAAGCCAGCGTAATCTGATAATCTGCTGTAATCTCATTAACAGGTAAAATGACTTAATCGCCAGAGCATTAAAATCAAACTTAATTAAAAGCGGCCCATCAATAGTGAGGGTGACTCCTCTGGATCGAGATCATTTGGGTGGCGTTTTTATCTTTTTGCCCTAAAACCGAATGAATAACAGGAAAATAAATCCCCTCAAAAGCAAGATTATATTGTCAAGAAGCCATGCTATCAGGGGAATTTTAATGAGTTCAGCTCTGTTCCAAAGCATAGCAGTTCCAAAGACAGCAGGCTAACCACCATGCAAATAAGCAGAAACTCAAATAGTGCTTGATTGAGAAAGTTGTTGGTATAGCCTTGCCTAGTAAATGCTACTGCAGCTAGATTAGCAGGAGACGAGCTTTATCTTTCAGTCTGACCCAATGAAAAGTCTATAAAACTCCTTATTTTCAATAGAGATGAAAGAATTTGAGTTGAAAACAGAATGCTGTGAGCACACTGCTAGTCGTGTGACAAAAACTGACCAATCAGCTTCATATTTTGTATGTAATATTCACATTTCGGTTGACTAATTACCTCAGACAAACACAGAACAACTTAAAAACTGCAGTGCTTTTTCATTTTCTCTATAAATAAAACTTGTATCAGAGCTGCAGCAATGGTTTGTCAGCTTGTCATCCTTAAATGGTTGATGGTCTTCTAGAGAATGTAGCCAATGTCGAGACTGTTATGCATTTGTTTTTTGATTGTATGCATGTAAAATATTTCTGGTTTGATGTTAAATGTCTATTTAATATACTGAGTGGTCATAGAATTATTATTAAGAAAAGGGATGTCATATTTAACAAAGATAAAAAGATGTAGATAAGAATCTCTTGTTTATGTTAAATATGTTGTTATTATTAGGCAAGTTTCATATAAACAAGTGTAAATGGTCGGAGAGGAAGCCTAACATCTTCCATTTCAAGGCTGATTTAAACATTTATTTTGAAACTCTTAAAGGACTTTCAAGTTGTAAAGCGACCAGAACTGTGAATATACTTAAAAAGCTAAACTCCTCTTCTCTTTGGTGAATGTTATGTATACCCGCTCTTGTTTTTTATTCCTTTTATTGGTCTCTTTTACCTTTTTGTTACTTTGTTTGCACGTTTATGCTAAAATGCGAAATATTGTAAGACTTGTTATGCATTTGACTGGAAATGTTCAGCAAATACAATAAAAATAAAAATAAAGAAAATGCACCTATAGCCACCTCGCCAGCATCATGGCCCCGAACCCAACAAATGCCCCCTGGCCACAGTACAACTACCAAGTGTTGACCGGTCCACAGTAATTAAAAGATTAGGGACGGCTGGTGTAGCCGATTCGTAATTGTAATAATTGAGCCATCTTAAGAGGCGTAATGATGTCTGTTTCAGTTGGACATTAAAACAAACATGCTTCTAAAAGTTCTTAGTAATGCAAGTGGGAAGATTTATAGTTTGCGTGTTTGAAATGACACAAGTGTGAAGCTCGTCATTTAAAGGGCCATGAAACCCCCCGTTTCAGCAGGATGTTTTCACACCTCTAGTTTGAAAAAAGTCAGGAAAAGGGTTGTCTAGCTCTGTTTGGGTGGGAGTGTCGGGGGAGGGAAAATGGGCAGGGTTTGAATAAAAATGGGAGTTGCCATGTGGGCACGCGCTTCTGACCGAGGAAAAACAAACACACATGCAGGGGAAAAGACAGTCTGTGTAATGACGGTGAAATGTTTGATACCGCACGTCGGATAAGAGAAAAAAGCCTCTGCATTTCTCTGTAACTCAGATGCACTCGGTAGGTCAGAAAGCCATGTGTGTGTAGACTATCCTGTCACAAAATGTGGCAAATTCAACACGACGGTTAGCAAAAGTTTGCTTACAGTGTTCACGTGTTTACACACAGAGAGCAGCATTTACAGCGGATCTTTCAATATTGTAGTGATTTTAACATACTGTAAACTAAGTAACTTAGAAATCATTTTGACTAAGGTCTGTCTTTAAACACTGAAAGAGTACTGCTGACCATACGAACTATATATTTGCCATCTGAATGAACAAAGAAAGAGCACTTATCGCACACACTTACCGAATCTGTAGACAGGGCAATCAGCACATACTGGAGCTGCGTCTTTTTTTAAAGAAGACGAGCAGCAAATACGGATCTTACCATTGATGAGAAATGCTCTTGAGTAAAAAAATGTTCCAAACAAACAAATTTTTGCCGCGCGTCACGAGCTCTGATCCACACGTTAGTCCAGCAGCGCTCTCATAAAGAGAAAATAAAACAAAACCTTCAAATTATGAAAGCAACACTGGCGACCCATATCTCCAAACAATTCTTACTCTTTTCCCACAACTTTTGCCAACATGATGTGTGTTGTCTCTCTGCTGTCTGAACACTGTTTCAGGTACAGTCTAAGAAAGCTAGCATGCATATTAATAAAGTTGCAGTGCATACATAATGGAGCATGCTGATTGGTTTGAACCAAGCCATACTCATGATTGAATGCAACACACTCAGAGATGTAATACGGGACACCCAGGTACGAACATCTACACACTGTAATACACGATAAGATTTCATGGCCGTGATGCAGCTTCAAAAATTAGTTTTAAACCGGAAGTACGAATTTGCTCAAAATAACGCAAAAACAATAAATTTTCACTTTTTAGTGTAATATAGGTGTCCTAATAGTGTTTTTAGCAGTGTGGGACACATATACAACTGTCAACAGCTCAAAAAATGTGTTTTGGTGTTTCATGATCCTTTAATAATGCACTCGAAAATAAAAAAAAATTGGTTTGCTGTTTGTTCAAACTACTTATATAAAATAAGCTGAAACAACCAGTGGTGGAAAGAGTACTGAAAAATCATACTCAAGTAAAAGTACCATTACTTGCCTAAAGTTGAGTAAAAGTATCTGTTGTAAAATTACTCAAAGTATGAGTAAAAAGTAGCCCTTTTAAAAGTACTCAAGAGTAGTGAGTATGACACTGTTAAAAGCTGATGCGTTTACATGTAATTTGTACATGTGTGTGTAAATGTAACATTCTGTAGTGCATTTAGTTATTGCCCAGCAGGCACACGTCAAAAGACAATAATATTAGGTTAGATTTAAGTTGTGATGTCAGGTGACTAAAATTCAGCATCTAATCAAGTGACATTGATATTTGGTTGATTTTAGGTTGTTAGAAAGTGACCAAAATCCAACGTTGAGTCAACATCTTAAACCAACATCATATTGATGTCAAAAACTGCCATTTATTTATCAGGTATGGCAACCAAAATCCAACGTCTGATAGACATCACAGTGGTAATGTCCACACAACGTTAAGCTGTAACATCATCAGACGTAGATATGCATCTAAGTGGAGTAAAAGTACCAATACTGCACATAAATGTACTCTAAGGAAAGTAAAAGTACACATTTTTAAAACTACTTAGTAAAATACATTTCCTGAGAAAAACTACTCAATTAGTTTGAAAAAATTACTCAAGCAATTTGAGTATTTGTAATTAGTTACTTTACACCACTGGAAACAACCTAATTCTTGAGTTCTTGGGGAAAACTTTTATCGTCAACCCACTTAAATTTGCAAAGACTACTATGTTACCACAATTCCTTCACGTTGTTCCATCACAAATCGTGTGTGTGAAACCCAGCATTTTTTTAGTGTGGTATAAAAACCACTTGTGGTATTTTACAGCAACACACACACACACTGAGATCTCCAGCACGATTTACAACACAATGACCTTGGACTGCACCATCACAGAGCACCTCTCTCTGCCTCTGCCGCTCAAACTCTGGCCCCCCTCTGGACGATTAAAACATTTTCTGACGAAATAGGATTTGTTGTGTTCCCTGGCACAGATGGCACCAGATTGCTCTTTTGGGCAGCCCTGGCAAGAAAGGGCACATCACACGGTATATCTTCGCTCTGATCCCTGTATCTAAATCCGGATGGCACAGACTGGCCGATGTGCAGCAAAGTGAGCACCCTGGTTTTTGGCCCTGCTACAGAAAACTCTTGGCAGATGTTCAAACCTTGCTGTCGCTTTATATCCATCCACCTTCATTTCGCTTATGGGACCCTGTTGGGTCAGGTAAATCCAGAGGTACTCTGGAGTTTTACTAACCTTATCGTAGATTTCATAACATTTGTACACATGGATTTACCCAATACCCCCCATCTGCTGTGTGAAAGCTCTGCCCGACTGTTGCTGATTCCCAGTTTACATACCAATTTGACTACAGTATATAGCAAGCGGAATTAGGATTAGCTTTTCCCATATCAAAGTACACTAAAATATCATATCAAATGTACTCAGATGGTGTCCAATTTCTGATGGATTTTTATTTGATTTATTTCATTATTTACAGCATTACAGAACTTCATTTCTATTGCCTGTTACTTAAGTGTATGTCTTTGCTCTACCAAAAAGACACTTAGTTAATCCAGTAATACCTATGAATGTGAAGACAAAAAAAAAATTGCACAGCCGGTTTAGGTAAAAATGCAGACAGTATCTGTATGGTTGGTTACCAAAATGGTTATCTGCATATATTAATTGTTTGTAATTTATTTATTTGTTTGTTTGTTTATTTGTTTATTTTACTCAATTTACTTTATTTATTTTAAAAAAAGAACAATATATCTGTACTAAAATGGTAATCTGACAATATTATATGTTTTAATGCATTGATATACAACATTTATTTATTTATTTATTTATTTGTTTATTTATATATTTATTTGTTATTTTATTTATTATTAATTGGTTGGAGGTTGGAGGAAAATCCTTTCCTCAGGTGAAGGAGTTTAAGTTTCTCTGGGTTTTGTTCACGACTGAGAGGGATGCAGCGTGAGATTGACAGGCGGATTGGTGCAGCAGCAGCAGTAATGCGGTCGATGTACCGCTCCGTTGTGGTAAAGAAGGAGCTGAGCCAAAGGCAAAGCTTTTGATTTACCAGTCAATCTAAGTTCCTACTCTCAACTATGGTCATGAGCTTTGGGTCATGACTGAAAGGACAAGATGTCGGATAGAATAGGCCGAAATGAATTTCCTACAAAGGGTGGCAGGCACACTCTTATGGAGAGGGTGAGGAGCTCTGACACCCGGAAGGAGCTCGGAGTAGAGCCGCTGCTCCTCCACATTGAGAGAAGTCAGCAGAGGTGGCTCATCTGTTTCAAATGCCTCCTGGAAGTCTACCTAGGGAGGTGTTCTAGGCATGTCCCACCGGGAGGCCTCGGGGAAGACCCAGGACACGCTGACAGGACTATGTCTCTTGGCTGGCCTGAGAACGCCTCGAGATCCCCCCGGAAGACCAGTAGGTAGTGTCTGGGGAGAGGGAAGTCTGTAGTTCTCTCCTAAGACTGCTGCCTCCGGCTCCGGAAAAGCGGTCGAAAATTAATGAATGGATTTATTTAAAAAAATAAAATGTATTCATTTATTATAATTATTTTTTTATTTATTTATTTATTTTATTTACTTTTTACTTTATTAAATTTATTATAAAAATGAACAATGTATGTACTAAAAGGCTTATTTGACTATATAAGATGTTTTTTATTTATTGGCATACACCACCTATTGTGAGACCGCAACTTGCCCTTAAAGAGAATAGGAGATGAGACTCTGATTGATTTAATGCATGTTACATCCCAAAACACACCTTTAACTCATTAAGACAATAAAGACAACACTTTTACACCATTCACCAGATGCACCAACCATTTTTCCTGTCTTTAAAATAGCAAAAGTGAATTCAGACATGCTGTAAGTGCACCTAAACCTCCATGACAATAAGAAGTACTGGCCAGAATTTATTCAGCCAGAATTATAGCACTTATAGAACTTACACGGTAGTGTTAGTGTCACCAAAAAAGTAAAACCCACCTGTAGAGCGTGCCATTGCTGGCCGGCCGGATGGGACTCAAACAGTCCATGTGTCCATCAGGAATGAAGCCTCTCTGTTTGCGAAAACTCTCCACTCCTTTCACCACGATTGCCACTCCATCCCTGACTCTGTTCCTCAAGCTCATCTTCCAGCGGTCGGTGATGATGCTAATCAGTCCCACTGGGAAGCTGTCTGGGGGCGCAATATTGGGGTTTCCCACCGCAAGGCTAGGGATAAACCAGATGTAGCCTGGACCAACCAGACCCACTTCCCTGGCCATGGAGAAAAGATACTGGGCCTCATCGTGAGAACAGTAAACCAGCAGCACTTGCGCGTCGATCTGTTGTAATAACCGACGTGCACGGAGATCATTCATGCCGTCCGCCGACATGTCAAACGTCAAGGTGTCCTGCAGCTCCCACAGGAAATACGAGGTGTCGATGAAGGAGCGGATGTAGTCCACATAGGTGTCATAGCCCGGGTATAGACTGGTTACCACCACAAAACTGTCCCAGTTGTACTCCTCCATTACCTTGAACATGCCGTTGATCTGCTGTTCGATGGAGGAGCCCAGCTGGAGGAAAGTAGAGCCGTCACCCTGCGAGAGACACGGGACAAACAGAGATCAGAAGCATTTCTACATAAGACACTTCAAATAAACATCCACTTCAAGATTGGAGAAATTTCACTCAATTTAACTGGCTCTAGAAATCAGCTGAAACAAAATGGATTCAAGAGTCCCCCAAATGATGTTTTATATTATGATCAAAATATCTTAATATATTACATTAAATCGGAATAAATTCACACATATATATTTCAATTAAAATTGGGATAATTTATACATTTTATTTTCCCTTTGATGGGTTGCAGCTGGAATGGCATCCGCTGTGTAAAATATATACTGGATAAGTTGTCTGTTCATTCCACTGTTGCGACCCCTAATGATCACAGCGACTAAGCTGAAGGAAAATAAATTTATGAATATAAAAATCATAAATAATGTATAAAGATTTAAATTATATATATATATATATATATATATATATATATATATATATATATATATATATATATATATATATATATATATATATATATATATTAGGGATGCCACAATTTTCAATACAATATTGAACCATTCGGTACGATATCCGGGGTTCAATACACACTTGTGAATTGTGTTTCTTTTGGTTTTACGTTTAAATAATTTATGTGCATTGTGTGCCTGTGTATGTCTACGAGCTGAGATGAGGAAATTCCTCCACACGAGTAAATAATCAATCACTAAGCTCTGAAGTTAGAGGGTGCTTAACCATCATTTCACACTTTAACATGGTAAGCTGCGGTGAAGTGAGGCTACAGTACGAGGAAGCACAGGCTTCGTTTAAATCTGCGGCGTGGAGACATTTTGGTTTTGCCCTTGTATATACTGTAGAGGAAAAAAAACGGCGAACAAAAAAAATGACTGTGTGCAAGCATTGTTTTACACCAGGGGTGTCCAAACTCATCCTGGAGGGCTGGTGTCATGCAAAGTTTAGTTCCAAGCCCAATCAGACACACCTAGGGTAGCTAATCAAGCTCTTATTAGGCTTTCTAAAAACATCCACGCAGGTGTGTTGAGGCAAGTTGGAGCTAAAATCTGCAGGATGCAGATGTGTGTTTGTTTTACACATTTCACGTATAGCCTACTCAAATAGAAACACTTCACCATCTCGCACCCAACTTTACATATGTTTATTTTCAAAATGTAGGAATTTGTGTGTTCCACTGATTGTACATGGGCTATTAGCAGCTGTCAGATTTCAGTGTCCATTTTATTTTATTATACAATACACTAGGAACTAGTGTACTTTTCTTGGCTTTTAAGTAAAATAAATGAGTATTTTAATAAATTGTTTTTATTTTTTTCTTAACCTCTTACTGCCATACTCCTATTGCCTAAGCATAGAATAAACAAATTGTATATGTAAAGTAGTTAAAAATACTAAAACTAATGATAGTACATATATATTAAATGTCGCATATTACTACAGAGCAGGGGTCACCAATCCCGTTCCTGGAGGTCTGGTGCCCTGCAGAGTTTAGACTCAACACACCTGCCTAAGTGTTTCAAGTATACCTAGTAAGACCTTAATTAGCTTGTTCAGGTTTGTTTGATTAGGGTTGGAGCTAAAATCTGCAGGACACCGGCTTTCAGGAAGAAGTTTGGTGATCCCTGTTATAGAGCAATAATTATACAACTGTAACTAATGTATTTCTATCATAAATGTTATCTTTATTTATACGTAATGTGATAAAAACTTCACAGCAATTTTAAAAGTTATTTCTTATTTATAGTGTGAACCATAATCACATTCTTTAAATATACTCAGATCAAAGTTTTTTTCTTTGTTTTCATTTTTTTTCATGTCCAGTCTTTCATGAACAAGTATCAACAGAATATTAAGCTACAATTAATTGCTTTTGATTCTTGTGCAAATATTACATTTACTTCTATCTAAAAAAGCTTTTTTTCGCAAGAGAAAGATAACAAACATCAGGTCGTAGATGCTATTTAGCGTGTATAAACAACATTTTATCATTTTTGAAGCAGTACATGGGGACTGAGTCTAAACTTGACCGAGTTTGAATCAAGCAGATGAAGGCCAAGCGCTGCCACGAGAGGATATTCATATTGAAGCGTTTCCTAAGAGAAAAACTAGACTCACACAGTGATGTCCTTCAGACAAAAGCATTGGGAAAGTAGGGTAAGCCTGTTCATTAGGCCGGGAACAGTAGACGTTACGCTCTATTCCACCTGTTCTCTGACCTCTTTAACTGCTCCAAAAATCACAGAGCTTGAATGCTCATGTCATTGACTGACCATTGCTTTTCAAAAAGTACAAGGTGTGAGACGAGAACACTCAGAGCAATATAATGGGTAAGGTATTTATAAGCTGCTCCCATTACAAAGTTACAAGCCTGTTTCTATAAAACTAGATCTCCAGAGCCTTCTGGTATTGTAGGGGGTCAGAACATTTCTACAGGACCGAACTCAATATTTAGTAAGGGATAATGTACATTCTGCCGGTTACTCTCACAGTATAAAACCGAACAGGCCTTTATTGTGCAAAAAACAATCATCTGAGTGTACATCCTTTGATTGATGGAAGTTGTAAGATGGCTATATGTTTTTACAGTACGTGCCATTTTCTGGCTGAACAAAGTACTTTTCACCTACATTAAAAAAAGTGAAACTACTGTGTCTTTCATTCAAAGTACATTTTTATCTTGGGTTAAAGTCACTATGACCTTTTTATGTGAAGCTGCTTTGACACAATCTACATTGTAAAAGAGCTATACATATAAAGGTGAATTGAATTGAATTAAGTGAAAAAAAATGATGGTTTCTGATTATAACCTGTTTTATATTTAATTTGCCTTAAAAACATAAAACTATCTAACTTTTCTCCCCGTCTCTCACACACATACTGTAGGCTATACTAAATGCACACGTTTCATTTCCAAACACACCTTTTAAATGTGGCAGAAACTCTCGACAACTGAAAATTACTGGATGCTGTGTCTTTAATGTGGTGTAAAGATTATTATTGAAACATCAAGGAGGACGCAGCAAAGACATATTACTTATTAAATTAAAACTACTTTAATTGTTATTTTATGCAACAACCTTCAATTTAAAAGTGAAACATAAGGGCGATCTTAAGCAAAAAAAGACCCCTAATGTGTTTTATGGATTATCTTAAACTGACCAGTTGCTATATATTTTATTTTTTTATTTATTTTTATTTATTTTTTTATAACGATGGAACTTGCAACCTTAGTTGACTAACAAGGATTTTCAGGAATGCCCCTCTGGGCGGGTTGTTGGATTTGCGGGGGCGTTCGTTTGCGCTGGCCTAACAATGGAAAAGGGGTTGTTCTTTGGGCCACCTGGTGGATATTGCGTAAAGCACATAAATGTTTTTTTTTTTTTTTTTGTGAAAAAGTGGCTTTTGCTGCTGCGCGTGACAAATTGCACCACTGTGCGTGAAGAAACATGCATTCTCTGTGGCCACATCTGTAGATTTCCTCATTATTGAAAATAAAAACATGTGCACACAAGCTTTATAGTGTGACAACATCAACACATTATATGTGCCTAATATTCTAATAAACCGACAGGCTGGAAGTTTTGAGTTTTGCAATTGTGTGAAGAACGTGCGTATAGAACGAAATTGTGTGTTTATATTTGTTTTAAGGTTTTACATGTTATGTGTGTAATGGAGGCCAGCTAGCGAAGTGCTATGCAGGTAAACCTCACTCCTTTGACCTTTATAGTTGCTCTAGTGACAGACGCCAGAGGCCATGGTCTTTAGCCTCCTTTTTAAAAGCAACCGACTCCTATACAAAGAATCGGTGGTTTGTTACAGCTCAGAATGAGTTGGGTACAATAGGACCGATGGGTTACACTTGGGGGCTTGTCTGGGATGGGAGTGAGGTTTAGAGGGGTGAGTGCTAAAGGTGCTCTAGCGACAAACGCTAGAGGTCATGGTCTTTACCGACTCTCATACAATGAATTGGCAGTTCATGCAGCTCAGACCAGGTTAGGTGCAGTAGGACCGATGGGTTAAATATGTTTTTAAAGAAATTAATAATGATGTGTTGTTAGAATATTAATGATACGGTCACACCAAAAAGTCGAGTGTGCATTATCTTCTAATCATTGAACAGAATGGATTCAATTATTGTGCTTATCACATAAATATATCGTGCTAATGTTGCATTTCAAGAAATTTTCAGCCTGATCTCATGAGAAAACCTAAGTATTTTACGTTTTGCCAGTTTAGTGGCTAATTCGTACAAATTTGTTCGAGTTCAGTTGTACGAAGTTGTGCAATTTTTTTTTTTAAAAGGAGGCGTGGGACCTAACCCCACTCCTAAACCCAAGCGTCATTGGGGGATGAGCAAATCGTACTAAATTGTACGAATTAGATCGTACGAATTCATATGAATTAGCCACTAAATCAAAAAGTTACGAATTGCCGTGAGATTTGATATGCTGAACAGTAAATCAGCTCATGAGAACAATTGCTAAAGAATTGTGTAGGGTAAAAAGAACAAGAAAGATTTGTAGTAATTGTAAAAATAGTCTATGTGAGAACCAAAATATACTTGTTGATTCCCTCTGTCTTCAAAAAGCATTATTGATTTCAAATGACCTGATTTAATACTGTTTAATATAGATACGTAATACCAACCTGTGTTAATCAGTAACTAATGATTAATTAAAGCAGACAATGGGGAAGTTGAGATGTATAGCTCTGACCCATTTAGGTAATTAACACATTCATTTACCCTAGCAGTTAATACTAAATGTAGGTAAGGAATTAACACATGACGGCACATTTAATTAAAGCAGAGTTTGATGTATTGCTGATCTATTAATCAGACTGATCTATTTTTAATGAATGGTTTGGTTGTTCACTGTAGTCTTGCATATATTTTATATGCATTACTTTTGATTTTCTATGCAAAATCATACCAGTATTTTTAAGTTACCATGACAACCTGCATTAAACACCAACTCAGGCTTACTGTAGTCAGATCGCTTTGTATTAAAAAAACCTAAAAGCTAAATTATAATACCAAAGTGGCACGAGGAAACAACAGAATGTGCCAAACACACTTATGTGAAATGCTTCTAAATTGAGGACGGGCTGCAGTGGTGCTTTGTATTGCATAATGAGGATAATGCATTGTCAGTGGAGATTATGTCAAGCTTATGTCATCTTGAATTTAATCGTTCTGTCTCCCTCTGCTTTTATCCGTATGCGCTGTAATTGTTGGGGTGTGTGTGAGTTTGCATATTGTTGAAAATGTGTACTGCGGTCTGTCACTGGTGCCTTAAAAGAACTCGGTGACCCATTTGGCCCCGCCTCCTTCAACTCCAGGCCCCTCCTACTTTACACTAATCCCCACCCACTCTCTCTGACATCACGTGGAACATCTAAATGCAGAGCTTTGGAAAGGATTACAAGCCTCACCGTCAACACATATGGACACCACAGAGAAACCCCAGCCCGTATTAATGCTTGTTAACATATTTCATGCATATCCTTATCCAGCAATACGTAAATACAGCAGGCTTTCCGACAAAACACACATTATTTGTGCTCAGGACTGTGTCTGTGAGTATAGGAGGATTTATAATTCTACTCTGCCACATGTTATGGAGGTATTATGTTATTTTGCGGCACAAACATTAAGCATTGTAAAACATTTGGAGCAGCTCCAAAAAATGATCATTTTATTTTTTATGTTTATTGTTTTTATGTTTTAGTTAACTTGATTTCAATTTTAAAAAGATTTCAGTGTTAACTGTATTTGTGCTATAAACTTTTCTAATTTTATTAGCCATTCTGAAAGTTGACTAGATTTAAAATAGTCCGTTTGATAAAGTTAGAAACAGTGTTGGTGGTAACGTGTTATAAGTAACGCGCGTTACATAATAATAGGGCTGGACGATTTGGCCTAAAATTAAAGTTTCATTTAATTGAACATTTTAACTCGATTACAATTAATGAATGATTATTTTATATATATATTTACTTTTTTCTCCTAATAGTTCACTGATGTACAGTAAATATGCTCACATATTACAGATTTTTAAATAAAGGGTGCATTATTTGATTTAAAAATAATTGAATATATTTGAATATAATTGAAATAATCTTTGTTTATTTATTGAACCTCAACGTTGAACAACTCAAATTAATTCACACTTTGCTTGAAACCAACAGTCACTTATTTTACAAGAAAAGTGAAAATAAATAACTTGCATTTTTGAAAACATTAATTATTTTCAATGTTTTTTGTAATAGAAAATATGCCGTCTCAAGGTATCTCTGGCGTAGCTTCCAATCATCTTCAATGTAGTGCAAACGTGCGACTTGTAGTTAAATTTTTGGGTCACGTGACTCCACACGCGGTAGGGAAAGTAATTTAAAAAATTGACCTAAAAAATGTTATCATTTATCGGTCCTGAATGTTGATTTCGATTACTTTTCGATAAATTGCTCAGCCCTACATAATAATATAACTTTGTTAAAGTAATGAGTAAAGCAACGCAATACTTTTAAAAATAAGTAATATTATTTGAGTTACTTTTAGAAAAATGTAACGCAAGTTACTTTTTACTTTGCTTAATTGGCTTTTACAAAATATATTGCAAAATAAAATTAACTTAGTAATTAATCACATTCTCAATGAGAGAGCATGCTGCGAGGAAACAGACCGTCGGCTCGCACTCATCATCATCATCATCAGGTCTCTTTTTTCACAGCAGATGAGTCAGTGTACTACTCTAGTTACTGAATAACTCAGCATATGGGTTTATTTTGAGTCAGAGAAGGTATCTGGTATGTTAGCACTGAAGAATTGAACTCGGTTTAATTGGTTCAACAAGGCAAGTGAATTAGCCATGTATAAAAACCTAAATGTTAGAAACATTGAACCAGCTTCCCAAAACTCCTTACCAAACACACTGTATTAAGGAGAACATTTTTTATTACACTGTGTTTTTAAATGACTTTTATCATTTGGTGCTTGTTTCAGAGTTACTTATTTAAAAAGGTCTTATTTGTTAACCTGTAGTTAATGCATAAACTAACATTAATTAAAATTGTGTGATATTAAAAAGAATATTACAAAGAACACTTAACTTAACACTTGCATTTAAAATCATGCATTAATTAATACTGAACAATGATTGATAAATTCTGTAAAAGTATTAAATACATTAATTAGCATTCATGAATGAAACCCTAGTTTCCCAGTGATGGGTTGCAGCTGGAAGGGCATCCGCTACGTAAAACATATGCTGGATAAGTTGCTGGTTCATTCCATTGTGGCGACCCCAGATTAATAAAAGGACTAAGCCGAAAAGTAAATGATAAAATGAATAATGAAACGATATTGTATATTATTAACAACTAACAATAACAACTTCTACAGCACTTACAAATTTTGGTTAATGTCAATTTACTAGTACATTTTAAGATACTTTAAAATTTGATATTAAGATTAGTTAATAATCATGAACATTTTAATTAATTAACAGCTTAATAACTGCTTTAATATTAACAAAAGTCAATAAATTATGTAGTGTTCATTGTTTGTTCATGTTAATAAATACAAACTTTCACTAACCAATGGAACCTAATTGTAAAGTGTTACCTGTTAGTTAAAAAAAACCTAAAGTATCTATGTAACAGTAAACTAATATTAACAAATAAATGCTTATTTTAAAGTGCTACTAACAAAATACATGCATAGTTACATTTGTATCAATCTGCATCTGTCAAAATAAAGTGTCAAGTATTACATTTTGGGTATAAAGTATAAAAGAAATCCACCTTATCAAGAAAAATGGGGTGACTCTTTTATTTATTTACCAATTTATACTTATATTTCTGACTGCTGTTAAAAATGACAGTCAACACATTTGTCTTGTCATCCTTTATTAAGAGCATAAGGTATGTTTACCTTATTTTACCTTAAGATTTTATTTGTATACGATTTTGACCTTACTGTAAACATTTGTTCATGCCAGCAAAGACTTCTAAACTGTGTGTGTGAGTGATAAAAGCTCCCATGTGCACTTCACAATTCTTTTTTGATCCAAAATCACACACAAATATTCACTTTTCACCTTCTCTCTGTGGTTTTCTCTTGGCTATCTCCTCTCATTACTCAACTGTAGGTGTCCTGGTTCAGTCAAAAGATAAATATAATAGCTTAGCCGCTTATGCGCGCTTTATCTCCAAAGAAAACTTCTCTGTGTGTGTTTCTCCGTGTGTGTGTGTGTGTGTGAGATAGAGAGTCCACACTGCTCACCAAAACCTGTGGCTCTGTGCACAGCCAGATAAAGCAAATCTCTCGCGTCCAAGCAAAGCAAATATCAAGAGAAGCCCAGTGAACCAATACAGCTTATGAAGAAATCATAAAGGTATATATCGGCAGAGGATGTGTTCATTTGCTATTCTATTTCCTCACACCTGAAAACGGTTAACGGCGCCTTCTAGATCTCCACCCGCGCAGCTGAAAACAGCAAGAAGGCTGCATTGATCCGTGATTGACTGCTGAGAGGAAACACACAATCATTTCATTCTCATTGTGCGCTTGACGTATGAACACTCGCTTCGCTATGAGATTAGATTCTGTAACACGGCCCGCAAGAACAACACAGTCCAAATAAATGATTTTTTTTTGTTGACTAAATTGGATTCTGGTTGTAGTGGGGGGATCAAGGGCATGGCCGTGAATGTCTAAAGATTTTTATTATATTTTTTTTGCAAGGGAACAGATGACCAAAATATAGCCTGACGTCTACATTTGGCTTAGTAAAAGACTAAGAATAAGAGACAGAATAAGGTTACATGCGGTAACAAGGGTTCTACATGCACAACATGTATGTAGCGTATTGTTCTATTTCATTTACTAGCATTATAATAACCTTAGAGACTGAGAGCATAGGACTATATATAGCCACAAGGAATAAGGTTAAGTTCAGGGAGAGGTGTAAGGATAAGATGGCGCTCTAGGGTGGTTTTTAACAGCAGATGGCGCTCTATGCTAATTTTTAACAGCAGATGGCGCTCTAGAGTACTTTTTGACACCAGAATGTGCTCTAGGCTAGTTTTTAACAGCAGATGGCGCTCTAGGGTAGTTTTTAATTGTAGATGGTGCTCTAGGCTAGTTTTTAACAGCAGATGGCGCTATAGGCTAGTTTTTAATTGTAGATAGTGCTCTAGGCTAGTTTTTAACACCAGATGGTTCTATAGGGAAGTTTTAACAGCAGATCGTGCTCTATGCTAGTTTTTGACAGCAGATGGCGCTATAGGCTAGTTTTTAATTGTAGATGGTGCTCTAGGCTAGTTTTTAACACCAGATGGTTCTATAGGCTAGTTTTAACAGCAGATCGTGCTCTATGCTAGTTTTTGACAGCAGATGGTGCTATAGGCTAGTTTTTAATTGTAGATGGTGCTCTAGGCTAGTTTTTAACAGCAGATGGTTCTATAGGGTAGTTTTAACAGCAGATGGTGCTCTATGCTAGTTTTTGACAGCAGATGGCGCTATAGGCTAGTTTTTAATTGTAGATGGTGCTCTAGGCTAGTTTTTAACACCAGATGGTTCTATAGGGAAGTTTTAACAGCAGATCGTGCTCTATGCTAGTTTTTGACAGCAGATGGCGCTATAGGCTAGTTTTTAATTGTAGATGGTGCTCTAGGCTAGTTTTTAACACCAGATGGTTCTATAGGCTAGTTTTAACAGCAGATCGTGCTCTATGCTAGTTTTTGACAGCAGATGGTGCTATATGCTAGTTTTTAATTATAGATGGTGCTCTAGGCTAGTTTTTAACAGCAGATGGTTCTATAGGGTAGTTTTAACAGCAGATGGTGCTCTATGCTAGTTTTTGACAGCAGATGGCGCTCCAGGCTAGATTTTTAAACAGCAGATGGCGCTCTAGGGTAGTTTTTGACAGCAGATAGTTCTATAGGGAAGTTTTAACAGCAGATCGTGCTCTATGCTAGTTTTTGACAGCAGATGGCGCTATAGGCTAGTTTTTAATTGTAGATGGTGCTCTAGGCTAGTTTTTAACAGCAGATGGTTCTATAGGGTAGTTTTAACAGCAGATGGTGCTCTATGCTAGTTTTTGACAGCAGATGGCGCTCCAGGCTAGATTTTTAAACAGCAGATGGTGCTCTAAAGTAGTTTTTGACAGCAGATAGTGCTTTAGACTAGTTTTTAAGTGCAGATTGCGCTTTAGGGTAGTTTATTATTGTAGATGGTGTCCACTCTAGTATTTACCAGCGGATGGTGCTTGCTAAGCTAGGCTAGTTTTTAGAGGCTGCTGTGTGGTAGGTTTTAACAGCAGATGGCGTTCTCGAATTTATTTATTTTTTATCAGCAAAGGGTGTTCTAGGTTAGTTTTATATAGTAGATGGCGCTCTAGGCTAGTTTTTAATAGCAGGTGGTGCTCTAGGCTAGTTTTTAGCAGCAGATGGCGCTCTAGGCTAGTTTTTAACAGCAGGTTGCGCTCTAGGGTAGTTTTGGACAGCAGATGGTGCTCTAGGGCAGTGGTTCTCAAAGTGGGGGTCGGGACCCCCCGAGGGGTCGCCGGACAATGAAGGGGGCTCGTCGGTGATTTCCAAAAATCTATTTATTTTTAATAAACCATAAGAATTACCATATTTTATCCATAACCTACTGAAGAAAAAAATCGTTTATAGTTACTATATACTATATAGTTCCTATAGTATCTTATAGTTACTATTTATATTGGATTGTGACCCTTAGGGGTAATTACATTATATTAAAGACACAAAGACTGAGACGTCACAAAGAAAGAAACGTCAGATGCAGCAGATTGATTTCATAACACCAGGTTAAACTTTCTGGCCCATTTAAAGCACTGACATACATTAAAAGAATTAAATAAAGAATAGACTTGGGTCTATGGTGTGTGCGCGCCATTGCATCACCTCAGAGGATATTGGGGGTCGCAAGTCACAGGCATTGTCATTTTGGAGGTCGCAGGCTGAAAAGTTTGGGAAACCCTGCTCTAGGGTAGTTTTTGACTGCGGACGGTGCTCAAAGCTAGTTTTAAACAGCAGATGGTGCTCAAGGGTAGTTTTTAACAGCAGATGGCGCTCTACGTTTTTAGCAGCAGATGGTGCTCAAAGCTAGTTTTAAACAGCAAATAGCACTCTACTCTAGGTTTTAGCAGTGGATGGTGCTATAGGCTAGTTTTTACTCGCAGTTGGCATTCAAGGCTAGTTTTTCACAGCTTCACACCATTTAGGATAGTTTTTAATAGCTGACGATGCACTAGGCTAGTTTGTACCAACAGATGGCACTCTAGTTTTTACCAACAGACAGCACTTTAGGCTAGTTTTTAACAGCAGATGGCGCTTTAGGCTGGATTTTAACAGCAGATGGCACCTTAGGCTAATTTGAAACAGCAGCTAAATTTTAATTGCTGGTGAAGCTCTAGGCTAGTTTTTAACAGCAGGTGGTGCTCTAGGCTAGTCTGAAACGGCAGATGGTGCTCTAGGCCAGTTTTTAACAGCAGATAGTGCTCTAGGGTAGTTTTTAAAACCAGAGGCTGCTCTGTGGTATGTTTTAACAGCAGGGGGCATTCTAGAATTTATTTATTTTTTATCAGCAGAGGGTGTTCTAGGTTAGTTTCATATAGTAGATGGCGCTTGAGGCTAGTTTTAAACAACTCTATTTCTCCTTAACTTTTATTGAGTATGGGCGTTTGTTGAAAATTACTTTCAGAATTGATTCAAAGGAGGTCTGTGATACATTTTTGGAAACGGATGAAGGTTAAAAAACTCTGTTGACTTGCCTGGAACGATGCCTATTAGTTAATCAATACTTGAGTCATTTTTAAAGCCAAAATAGAAAGTGGAGCATTTGCATTTGTCTGTGTTCACCTATCACAGCAGTATTTTAGGTTACTATGGTTACAGCGGCCCATTTCTGTTAATCAGCCCCTGATTAGAAGTACTTTGTCTTGAAGTCATTGTGACCTTGTCCTGCAGTTTGAATGCTTTCAGTCTCGTCACTGTTTCTGTTTGACTGCATCCTGGATGTTAGTGTTTTAAGTGGGATTATTTTGTTTCTGAACTTTGTTTAGTGGACATATTGCATGCCTGACATTTATTAAAAACAGACCATTAAAGCATGACCTCAAACTTTAATCAAAAATTAATCTCACAATTCATGTTTCAATGTCATGTTTTATGAAGTGATTTTAAGAAGATGCTTGTAAATCATGATGGAAATCATCAGTAGATGAACCTCTTAAAGGAAAGGATATAAAAATGTTGGTTGCAAAATGGTCATAAAACTTTCAGTTACAATCAATTTAGGTGGAGAAAAAACACCTTGATTAATATTATAGTATGTCCAAATGCTACAAAAAAGCATTTAAGAATGAATAATAATAAATAATAATACATTTAGAGGAAAATGGTGAACAAATTCACAAAAAGCACAAACATTCATTCATTTTCATTTCTTTTCGGAATGAACCGCCAACTTATCCAGCAAGTTTTTACGCAGCGGATGCCCTTCCAGCCGCAACCCATCTCTGGGAAACATCCACACACAGTCATTCACACACACACACACACACACTACGAACAATTTAGCCTATCCAATTCACCTGTACCGCATGTCTTTGGACTGTGGGGGAAACCAGAGCACCCGGAGGAAACCCACGCGAACGCAGGGAGAACATGCAAACTCCACACAGAAACACCAACTGAGCCGAGGTTCGAACCAGCAACCCAGCGACCTTCTTGCTGTGAGGCGAACGTGCTACCCACTGCGGCGCCAAAAGCACAAACAGTAATAATATTTAGAAAATGAAAATTGCGACACCAATCACACTTTTCCCTTAAAATAAATATTATCTAGCATCACAGTGGCACAATGGGTCAGATGGCATTTCTGTGTGGAGTTTGCATGTTCTCCCTGTGTTCATGTGGGTTTCCTCACAGTGCTCCCGTCCGTCCGTCCATCCATCCATCCATCCATCCATCCATCCATCCATCCATCCATCCATCCATCTACAGTATCTGTCCGCCTGTCCATCCATCCATCCATCCATCCATCCATCCATCCATCCATCCATCCATCCATCTACAGTGTCTGTCTGTCTGTCTGTCCATCCATCCATCTACAGTGTCTGTCTGTCTGTCTGTCTGTCTGTCTGTCTGTCTGTCTGTCTGTCTGTCTATCTATCTATCTATCTATCTATCTATCTATCTATCTATCTATCTATCTATCTATCTATCTATCTATCTATCTATCTATCTATCTATCTATCTATCTATCTATCTATCTATCTATCTATCTATCTATCTATCTATCTATCTATCTATCTCTGCCTGTCTGAATATACGTAAAATGTAATACACTTTTTTTTTATTTGGTCTGGTTGAAAACGGAATATATTTATTGAACCTGCAATATTCTCCTGCTTGCCATTATGTTCTGCGGTCCTACAGTAATAAAAAGTTTTCATATCCAGATATATGGTTCTAGCGTTAGAAACAGACATATTCTGCTCCAGTGCATTGAGTATTTTGAATAAAAATATAATCACATGCTGAAATATGGCCACAGAATCACAAAGCAACAGTTTCAACTCTCTAGACGTCATGAACCAAACGTCAGAGGTCCATTTTATAGCTTCATATTGTGCCATAAATAAACATGATGTTTTTTTTTCTGAATTTGTTCCTGGAACTGTGCTCATGTCATTGTTCAAATCTATTTGCATAAGAGCAATAAAACAGACAGGAATCATCTATTGTCTCCTGTAGCTTCATTTGGAACTGGAGCAAAGGTCAGCTGATCTCAGTTTGGTCTGACCAACACTGTGATTCACTAGAGGATGTAGAGAATTGGTTATTGTAAATGTAAAATAGTTCAGTAATGATCTATGTGAAAACATACTCTTTAGCAAGTAACTTATAAAATACTCTTGACTTACTACTAAAATAGTGACATTACTTTAAGGTTGGTAATTCATAAAAGAAAAGTTTGATGCAGAAATCACTGTGCTTAACTTTAAGTAACTGCCTAAATAAAGTAAAACGCCAATTAAAAAACAACATTTGCAATCTTGAATTTTCAGTTTTTTAAATCAACCCAGACTCATTCTGAAAACGTACATCTATACATTTTTGGAGACCACCAAATACGTCCTAGGAGCTAAGGTTTTTTTTTTTTTTTGCAGTGTTTGTTTTCACGAATATACCAGAGGCAGCTGTGTTTGTTTTTTGAAATCTCATATTTCTTTTGCGAGTGTCGCTCGCGCCTTCTATTCTTACATAAATCCATCAGAGGCGACTGTTTGACTGACTGACTGACAGACGGACTGACCGACAGATCGACTGATCAATCCTCCTCCTTCCCTAAAGCCAACCAATAGTATTTTAAAAAGCAAAGATTGACCCGCCCAGCCACTTTCCTAAACCCAACCAACAATTTTAAAAAGCAATCCAGAAAAAGAAAAGCCCTTACCTGATAATAATTGTTGGCTTTTTTTTCAGGGTTAACTAATGTGATATCCCAATTGCAACATAGAAATACTATAGACTGTAATACTGTAGGGAGATATCTCTGTAGACTGATGCCATTTTTCTGGATTAATTATTGTGATCTCCTAAATGTAAAAGAGAAATACTGGGAAATCTCTGTAGACTGAAGGCAAATGTCAACAAAATCACCTGTTTTGTCTTTACTTTAGACATTACGCAAGAGAATCATTCAAACACTAGTTCTAAAGTGACATTGGTAAATTAGTAAAGGCTTCTACTGTTCTGATTGTCAGCTGTAGATGTGAATGAATGGAGGGAGAAAGTAGTTCCTAATACAAAAGAATTTTTAGATTCTCCGTGTTTGATTTTCTTTATATACATGAGCAATATCACACTCGTAGCAGTGAGATGTGGCTGTATATTGTCACTGGTGGGAGGCCAGTGCTGATATACAGCCATATCACACTGCTACAAGTGTGATATTGCTCATATATATATATATATATATATATATATATATATATATATATATATATATATATATATATATATATATATATATATATATATATATATATAAATATATATTAAGGGTGTCACGATCCTCCAAATCCTCGATTCGATTACATTTTCAATTCTAAAGGCACGATTCGATTCGATTTTCAATTATGAATAATCAATTAATGACCAATTAATTATTTGTAGCCTACCGTTTAAACTACCTGATCTGCATGGTCTTTGTTTTACCCATAAACAAATCATACAGTACATAAACATACAGTAAATGAATGAAGGCAAGATACACACATAATTACCACCTGTCAATCACTTTTTTCTGCGGGACTCGTGAATAGGCGGTGATCTGTGTCGTTAAAATGGCGTCGGTAAAAACGACGCACAAACCAACAGGAACCAGCCAACAGTATCTGAGGTGTTCGCTAAAATGACAACGTACAAGTGAGTGAAAGATTGAAGCAGTCCTCTGACTGCCTGGACCTGCTGTCTCAAGCTCATATGGCTGTGTGTGCGTCTGTGTCTGTGTGGTCACGTGATGTGCATTTTCAGAGGTAGAGAGGAAGGAGGGCTGCTCAGAAACGCTACACGCCACTGTGGATGTCAAATCGTTGTCATTCTAAAATGCCTTTTAAAAACAAACACAGTGTAAACAGGGCCTGAGTGTGTACTTTTCGCGAGCGGATTTGCAACGGGGGCGGGCAGAGGATTGCGATGCCGATGTTGTCTATCGGACGAACAGTACGTAATACGTACATAGTAGAGCTTGCAAAACTGTGTTTTTTTGTCTACAACACGAACGTTGTCAACATAACTCACTGCAAATCCAAAATTCTTACACACCGGCAACTTCATTTAAAGAGGAGAGGGTTTAAGTTCTGTCGACGGGTCTCCTGCGTCTGCACAGTTTAACAAGCACTTCAACAAGCCTGTTTTTTTCCTGCTTGGCAAGCCAAGCTGACGTGACATGGGGGCGTGGACGCATCGACAATTCTATTTTTTGATTCGATAATCGAAATTGAGCATAAATTTGAGCGGTTTCGATTAAAAATCAAAATCATGACACCCCTAATATGTATATATATAGACTTTACAGACCTGAAACTTGCCTATAGCACTTATTCATTATTGCTCTTGGTTGTGTAAATTGCTTCCTTGTCCTCATTTGTAAGTCGCTTTGGATAAAAGCGTCTGCTAAATGACTAAATGTAAATGTAAAATATATATACATATATATATATATATATATATATATATATATATATATATAGAGAGAGAGAGAGAGAGAGAGAGAGAGAGAGAGGGAGAGAGAGACAGAGAGAGAGAGAGAGAAAGAGAGAGAGAATTGTGCAATATTGTTAACCACTATAGGGGTGATCAAATGTATATTTATATTACCTGTTATATTATTAATAATAATATTATTTAAGATACTAATCAGTGTGAGTTATTTTCTACCATCTAAGGAGCAAACCCCCAGTCATCTTGACATGACATTCTTCATGGGGGATCAAGGGTTATTTAGTGAGGTCAATCCCCCAGTAATTTGCAGTTTGTCAAGTTTTTGTCCTCAAACGTATCCTGTGTGTAGTAGTTCCTTACACATCTTATCCAAAGCCTTCTGTTTTGTTTTGTGGAAATGTAATACAATCGAAACCAGTCTGAAAAGTACAGAGCAGCGTGTTTATCTGAAAACAATTGCACTTCTTAGAATGTTCATCAGCCAATCAGAATCAAGCAACTCAGTGGCGCCTTAGAATAAATATCAAAGTCAATATCAGCTTGGTTCCACACAATTGATTTGTGTTGGGACAACATGATGGAATAAAGTTAACTTGTTAGTTTTTACAAATTTATGTGGATTGAGCATGAAACAATGAAGTTGCAACTCAACAATTGTGTTGTTTCAGCTCATTTTATATAAGTAGTTTGAACACACTTAATTTTTTGAGTGTATAAGTTTATAAATATCAGTATAAATCAAATTATAACAAGTTAGCATTTATAAAATAAGCTTGGATGTAAATTACTGCATCATTCTTTGTTTCCAGCCCTTTATAGTAATAATTTCATATGAATCCACCCCTTACATCATCTAAAAGATAAAGCAAATTAATGCTTAATGATGTATCACGCACAGAAAAACTAACCCAAACAACGCCAAACTACATTCAGGCAGAGGAAAGCAATAGAGCTTGTAAACAATGGTAAAATGATGAATGATGGTTCTCTAATTAGCCTCAATTTCCCAAGTGGTGTGCTGAAAAAAACAAGAGTTTCTGAAAATGAACACCGGACTCAATGCTGTATCCCAGGGTATTTCAGCATTGAGAGACTGCTGCTTGTGCCTAATTTGACTTTTTCATTACCTTGCATCAGGGACTCATATTGCTCAGTCATACAAGTATTGTATTAATAAAGCCACACTTAATAGCTTTTTTTAGAACAGGAAAATTCATAAAGGCCAATTTAATCAACCAGCTTCTCCAATTAACTTTGCTTTCACACCAGAGCATCTGACGCCAACCCAAATCTGACATCAAGAGACTGTTGTTTGTTTAGTTGTGATGTTATTCATTTGTGTTTGTTTGGTTTTTAGCGGCAAAATTTTCAGTAGCGACGAATTGCTTTAATAAGTTGTTACATAGAAACAATTGCGAGCAGGGTTCACATTTGTGCACATTACATAGTTTAATAACACTTTAGTTTAAGTAAACATTCACACCATTTATACTGGTTTATTACCTGCATATTAACAAGATATTAACTGTTTATTAGCAGCCAAAAAGTGGGATCTACTTTACATCCCCAATTCCTAAACCCTACTAAATCCACATTAATATTGAGCTAAAAGTCTAAGGAAACGGTTAGTTTATTAAATAGTACATTAAAATAAAGTGTGATCTAAAGTTTATATTTGGCAACTTATCCAAAACAACTTACATTTCTTTAGATTTTATTAAACGTAATTCATTCTCTGGGAATCAATCCCATGACCTCATGCTTTTTGGGTTGAGCATTAGGAAAGCAAATTGATAACACAAAAATGTAATGGTTTCAGATCCAAAATATGTTTACTGTATGTCTATGACAAATCTACATTATAATCAAGGTGTTAATGGAATTGGATCCATGATCTTGGCTTTGTTTGTGACATTTGCAGAATTGCTTCTCATTGTGATGCAAACATAACAAAATTTTATATATATATAAAATTATATATATATATATATATATATATATATATATATATATATATATATATATATATATATTTTTTTTTTTTTTAATAAATGGACTAAAATTACATTTAAGCCATTAATAGTTAATAATGCATATCTTCTATGGGAATCAAACCCTTGACCTAGAAGTTACTGCAACCACACTTTTCTATTTGACAAACAGGAATGCTGCTCCATCTACTGCAGGGGTGTCCAAATTTTTTGGGCCGAGGGCCAGATGCAAAAAAAACAACGTTGTCGCGGGCCAAATTTTACATACATCACACAGACACGCATATATATATATATATATATATATATATATATATATATATATATATATATATATATATATATATATATATACAGTTGAAGTCAGTATTGTTAGCGAGAAGATTTTTTTCCACACATTTCTAAACATATTAGTTTTAGTAACTCATTTCTAATAACTGATTTATTTTATCTTTGCCATGATGACAGTAAATAATATTTGACTAGATATTTTTAAGACACTTCTATACAGCTTAAAGTGACATTTAAAGGCTTAACTAGGTTAATCAAGGTAACTAGTCAAGTTAAGGTAATTAGGCAAGTTATTTTATTACAATGGTTTGTTCTGAAGACTTAAGGGGCTAATAATTTTGACCTTAAATGGTTCATAAAAAAATTAAAACCGCTTTTATTCTAGCCGAAATACAACAAATAAGACTTTCTCCAGAAGAAAAAATATTATCAGACATACTGTAAAAATGTCCTTGACCTGTTAAACATCATTTGGGAAATATTTAAAAAAGAAGAAATAAATCAAAGAGGGGCTAATAATTCAGACTTCAACTGTGTGTATACAGACAGACAGACAGACAGACAGACAGACAGACAGACAGACAGACAGACAGATAGACAGATAGATAGATAGATAGATAGATAGATAGATAGATAGATAGATAGATAGATAGATAGATAGATAGATAGATAGATAGATAGATAGATAGATAGATAGATAGATAGATAGATCTAGACAAGAACTGCTGCTTAATTGAATGCATGTAATAGCGACACCCGGTGGTTATTTATTGAATTACGTTCATTTTTGTATAGCGGGCCAGATTCTATTGATATTTATAAAAAGCCTCGCGGGCCGCTACAAAACTGATTGCGGGCCGCAGATGGCCCGCGGGCCGTAGTTTGGACACGCCTGATCTACTGTATATTACAGTAGATCATTTTGGACCAAAAAGATGCATAGTTGCATCAAGATGCATCATTGTATTCAAAGCATTAATAAAAGATCTTACATTCCATAAGAACTGAACCCATAAAGCAAATAGCAGATGTTACTTAAAGTCATGAGTAAACCCATTACCTTATAAGTATTAATTAAATGACATATTTTCAAAATGATACAAAATTAAAAATGCGCTCACATTTACTCAGGGGCACCCCAAAGGGGCATAGGCCACCCCTATGTAAACTCTGGGCACCCCACTATGTTTTTGCTTTTGATATTAATAATTTAAATGTATTTACGTAAATTCACAATATTTCAATAAATAAATAAATCAAATGCAGCCACTAAAGGATTGTGGATTGACTGGTGCCACCGACATTTCTGATTTACTGGCCCCTTAAGCATGTGCTAAATAGATGTTTGACTGTTAGGTTATTCTGGCTGCACCTCGGGAATGGACCGCTTACGTTAACCGCAACAGACAAGCCAACTTTACCACAACAATTTCAAGTTTGTGTTCCAGATTTTTTTTTTTTTTAATTAGGGATAAAGTTCTTTAAACATAATTTGTATAGTATTGTTTGACGATGACAGATGAGATTGTACACTTTTTAATAAGGATTTTATTTATTTTTTAATGAAAAATTGTGTTTTATCTGATTAAAAAACCACAAATCCAAAACAACAAATAAATGCATTTTGAAATCAGCTTTTCAGAATCTAGTTTATTTGGCACCTTCATTTTTTTGTTGTTGTTGCTGGTGGACTTAAAAGAGCCACAAATGATTTTGTGGATGTATTTTGCAAAAAGATGCATCAATAGAAGAAGCTTTATTATTAATATTGTGGCTCAAAAAGGAATATGAATAAAATATATTATTAGGGTCTGAATTGTGAGGTATGGCTGCCGTCGCGTCATTCAGGTGGATGCTGCACACTGGTGGTGGATGTGTAAAGTGCTTTGAGTGTCCAGAAAAGCACTGTAAATGTAAAGAATTATTAATTATTATTATTAAATGATGAGAGAATTTTTAATTTTTGGTTTACTGTCCCTTTAGGTCAACTTAAAGGTTCTGTAAGGATGGCTAAATCTCTCCATACGGCAAGAACTGTTATTGAATTCCATGAGGCAAGACCACAAGTATTGTCAGGCACTAAACAATAAACTTTCTAATCTGAGTTCCAAGTTAAAAAGGTTTTACTTACTATTTTAAAATAAATTAACTTTTGTTTTGTTTTTACAGTGTAGTTCTGTGCTCTATTCTAGTGTTTTAAGCTATAGTAATGCAAAAAGTAGTTCACCCAAAAAAAACCTGAAACCTGAAACCATTGGCTTCCATGGTATTTCTTTTTCTTATTTGGATGTCAATACTTATATGTTTCTAACATTTTTCAAAATATCTTCTTTTGTAAAAAAAATAAAAATACAGAAAATAATAAATACATTTTTAATAAATTATATCAAAATTGTAATATTTGGGTAAACAGTCCCTTAAGCTTCATATATTTGACAATTGTCACGTACACAGCTTTGCTATGGTTTCTTGTTTCTTAGAGCACTCTCAATTTCTTTTCAATAACTGATGTCTAGTAAAAAAATCAATATTTGACATCCCTTTATCTATTTATTTGCTAGACAGCCATGTAATTAGCTAGATAGTGTAGAGTCAGCCAAAATGAAACCCCTTCTGGGTGATTCAAGACCTCGCATCAGGGTTCGGTGACCCCTGTCAGGGTTTATTTACATGCTGACTGTACATTACCTCTTACCAATCTTTAATGCAGACTATGAAAGAACTCTGAGGGAATCTTATCTCAGTGTGAACACCCAGAAATCAAGAGTTTAACCATGTAGGTCAAGCGGAACTGGCACAGTGCTCGACTCTGACCTTGTGAGGCAGGACGACAGCCGACCCCCCACTGATGCCTACGATGGGCACGGCTGTCTGCGTGGAGATGAAGTCCAGGATCTGCGCCACGGCCTCAGAGCCAATGTTATCTTCAAAGACCACCCCGTGCACTCTGTTAGCAGCCAGCGTGTCGCAGATGCGCGTCAGTAGAGTGCGCGGGTTGGTGTTGTTGACCAGCACAGTGATGGGGTTCACCTCCAGCGGCAGGTCCAGGAAGTTCTCGCGGCTCAGTCGGCCCTTGATCTCCGTCTGGTAGGCGGAGCCACTGAACACCACCGCCACGTTGACGGTGGGCTCCACCATCCCGAACGGTCGGCACTGGCAGCAGGGCACGGAGCAGACAGACAGCAGCAGCAGCACCGGCAGCCACAGTGTGTCGCTGAGACAGCCTAGATGAACGCCCATCTCAGTCGCCTACTGCCTGGGGGCAGGAAAGCACACACAAATGGGCAGGAGTTACAAGGAGATGCTGAGGTTTAGTCAGAGGTGGAAAGAGTTATGCAAAAATAATACACAAACACAGTTGAAGTCCCTCCCCTTTGAATTATTTTTCTTTTTTAAATATTTCCCAAATGATGTTTAACAGAGCAAGTAAATTTTCACAGTATGTTTCACAGTATGATCACATTTTTTCTTCTGGAGAAAGTCTTATATGATTTATTTAGGCAAGAATAAAACCAGTTTTTCATTTTTTAAAAACCATTTTAAGGACAAAATTATTAGGCCCTTTAAGCTATATATATATTATACAATAACTTGCCTTTTTACCCTAACCTGCCTAGTTAACCTACTGTAATTAACCTAGTTAAGCCTTTAAATGTCACTTTAAGCTGTATAGAAGTGTCTTGAAAAATATCTAGTCAAATATTATTTACTGTCATCATGACAAAGATTAAATAAATCAGTTATTAGAAATGAGTTATTAAAACAATCATGTTTAGAAATGTGTTGAAAAAAATCTGCTCTTTGTTTAACAGAAATTAAGGGAAAAATAAACTTAATTGTGTTACAGTATGTTCAATCCATAATACCCCATAAATTTATAAAAATGATTAGGTTAACATGGTTTGTGTTGGGTCAACATGAAGGAACTATGTGCAACCCAGCATTTTTTTTTAACAGTATATGGGTAAAAAATAGCTTTTCTAAAATACACTCATTTTATACTGCTTATTCAAACTACTTATTTAAAATGAGTTGAAACAACAGATTTCTCAAGTTGTTTTTTAGACAATCCACATAAATTTGTAAAAAATAAATAAAAATAGGTTAAAGATGCAGTTGGTCAGGGGTGTCCAAACTCGGTCCTGGACGGCCAGTGTGCATATTTTAGTTCCAATCCTAATTAAACACAGCTGAACCAACTAATCAAACTCTTTCTAGGTATACTAGAAAGTTCCAGTGAGGTGTGTTAAAGGAAGTTGGAGCTAAACTATGCAGGACACCGGCCCTCCAGGACTGAGTTTGGACACCCCTGCAGTAGGTGATCTGCCTAAAAGCTAACCAGTTAACATAATATAAAGAACTTGAGTGGAACCCAACATTTTTTATACTGTCAAAATGTTTCCACCGTATACCATACAAAATATAAACCTAGCTTACACAGGTGCGTTTTTCTTTGAAGGTTGTCTCTAATGATAATTTAGATTATTTTCCATTCTATAAAGCTATTTAACTTTAATTTACGCTCCTATAATATATGACTAAAGCAAGTTGAACAAAATCATGCAGAGCAAAAATCTGTGTAACCTAAGGCAGGGGTTCCCAAACTTTTTTAGCTCGAGACCCCTAAGATAACAATGCCAGTGACTTACGACCCCCAAATTCCTCTTAGGTGGTTATATGCAAACATTTGCTCATACAACAATAGACCTGTATATAAACACGAGCAAATAGACAACACAAAAAATGCGACCATATCATTTTCATAGTCTTTCATTAATTTGTTTAATTTAATATTAACCTCACCTAATGAGACTAGTGGACACAATGTTTTCAGCACAAGTCTTTTCTCGGTTTAATTTTGGAGATCATTCCATCAGCGATCATTCTCAATATTCAGTTGTAGCTTGTATTTACAGATATGGCTACTGAGAATGTGTGAGTGATCTAAAGTAGTGTCGCACGTCACTGCAGTAAATTGCAGCACAGCACAACATGGTCTAACACAAGAAATACATGGCCAGCATATAAAATTATAATATACACCGTTGTTCATTGTTTTTAGAAAATATTTAAAATCTTTTTTTCAGATAGGCCGGTTTAATTTACTTATTATACTGTATATTCCTAAATCGTTATAGCTTTTGTTTATTTTATATTGATTTATTTAATTTTTTTATTATATCCGATATTTCATTCATTCATTTTCTTGTCAGCTTAGTCCCTTTATTAATCCGGGGTCGCCACAGCGGAATGAACTGCCAACTTATCCAGCACGTTTTTAGACAGCGGATGCCCTTCCAGCCGCAACCCATCTCTGAGAAACATCCACACGCACTCATTCACGCACACACTCATACACTACGGACAATTTCGCTAACCCAATTCACCTGTACCGCATGTCTTTGGACTGTGGGGGAAACCGGAGCACCCGGAGGAAACCCACGTGAACGCAGAGAGAACATGCAAACTCCACACAGAAACCCAGTGACCTTCTTGCTCTGAGGCGACAGCACTACCTACTGCGCCACTGCGTTGCCATATCTGATTTTTGTATATCTTTACATGATTTCAGTATAGCTTAGGCTATTTTATCTAGATCTGTGAAATTGTGTTGAGCCTACAAAAGTGGACACATAATTTGTAATGTTTTTTTGTCTTTCTGTTGTAATCAGTTGTGAATATTAATACGTATTCATTATTTTCCAGATAAAGAAAGAAAGAAATCCAGTTGCTTGAGGCATCGACAGAGCTGAATCGAGCACTCTTTTGCCCAGTCTCTCAAACACAAATACATGCATGCATCTAAGCACGCATGTTTCATGCACAAACTCACCTTTTAAAAACCATTGACAACTGAGTCAATAGAAAAGCGCTTGTTTGTCCTTGTGCCACCTGGTGGCTATTGCGTAAAGCACAAAAATGTTTTGTTTTTTTTAAATGAAAAGGCGGCCTTTGCAGCTGCAGTACTGCACGTGAATGCATGTGACAAATTGCAGCACTGCACGTGATGAAACACGCGTTCTCAGTAGCCACATCTGTATTTTTCTTTTGTGTGTTTGACTGCCATAAAGGTTTCAGAAACTTTAATCTGGTGCTATAAAATCAATCTGCTGCAACTGGCACTATTGCTGTGTTGTTAATTTAACATAAACACACCGATCCTATAAAAATAGATTTAAAGGCTGATGGCTTTTCATTTGCATGTTGTTGTTTTTTATTATTAAAAACTTTTTTTAACTTCTGTTTGTTATGGTTAAAATATTGTAATTATTATAGTTTAATTAATTAGTTTATTTTAATTAATAATTTAATTGACTTTTTTAAATCACCAAGCGACCCCGTCATAGTCCCGTGACTCCCACTATGGGAAGCACTGACCTAAGGGGCAAAAATCTAGCTAATTCCACGTTAATGCTTAAGTTATGCACTCTGAACCCTGACTAACAAGATACAGGTGACCAGCATTTGGCACTGCAAACCAAACTTGTGTAGAAATATATGCATGTGAGGGATTATATATCTTCTTGGACACTTTGCTTGGACACAGTGCTTCCATACATTTATAAAGTGTCTCTGAGTTCAGTCTGTCAGAGGCAATTTTTTTAAGCATGATTTGATTGGACGGCAATATTGGGAGTTATTAATTTATGCCATTTATTATTTATGCATGGTTAATTTATGCCAATGTCATTCATTTTAGACAAGAAATAATAAACATAAAAAGTACTGCAGGTCGATGGATAAGAGCACATTTACATACATATACAGCATTTAAAATGTACTCGAGTAACAGTACACATTATTTAAACTACTTATTCATTCATTTTCATTTCAGCTTAGTTCCTTTATTAATCGGGTCATCACAGTGGAATGAACCACCAACTTATCCAGCATATGTTTTAAGCAGCGGATGCCCTTCCAACCTCAACCCCACACTGGGAAACACCCATACACACTCATTCACACACATGCACTACGGCCAGTTCATCTAATTCACCTATAGCGCATCTCTTTGAACTGTGGGGAAAACCAACGCGAACACAAGGAGGACATGCAAACTCCACACAGAAATGCCAACTGACCCTGCTGGGGCTCGAATCACCAACCTTCTAGCTGCCGATCATGCTACCCACTGTGCTACTGTGATGCCCCTTAAACTACCTAAGAACAATTCCTGAGAAAGCTGCTCTTATTATTAAGAAGGCGATACTGACTCCCAGAAATAACAGCATAAACAACAATGCTGGAATACAGGGTCGTGTGTGTGGATTGTGTTGCCAACTGGTCTGACATGAAGAATGCAACATTTTAGTCGTCCATGTGAAAATATGGATTGTTTTGACTACATTGTCTATACATTAAACTTTTAGAAAACAAAGAAATAAAATCACATTTTGTGTGAACACCTCTATCTAACAACAACCTGCAAACAAATGCAAAATTGAGATATATGTCAACAAAATAGCCACTTTCACAAAATGATGCTGGTAAATATCCTGAAAATTACCAGAACGACTTTACTGGTAAATTCAATGAAGCGCTGTTCACATAGGCAAGAACGTTCTGGAATTTTTCTGAAAAAGACCATTCACACATCCATTCCAAAATACCAGTAAATTCTGACATCATTAACCAGAAATGACGGCTACGCTTGGGGTTGGGCTTTTGTTGATGATTTCACTTTTATTTAAAGCTTTAGCAATCATGCAGCTGCTTTATTTTCATAAACCACGTGGATGTGAATGCCTCTGAATGTGTTAATTGGCTGGAGTAGATGTCACAAGTCAGCGCGTTCATGATTTGCTCTTCCCATAAATTTTTATTCTGCGTTCACGCAGAGCAGCATTTCGGCAAATTACCGGTAACGTTACAACATCTCTTTCTGGAAAATTGCCAGAACGAATTTACTGGTATTTTCAAAAGTGCCTTTTCACACTTCTCGAGGTCTGTATGTGTGAAAGGGACTAATATCAGTAATTTGTACCTTTTTGATTTAGTGGCTAATTCTTATGAATTTGTACAAACTTGTTTATACACTTTAGCACAATTTACTCATCCTCCAATGAGAGTTGGGTTAAGGGGTGGTGTTTTTTTTTGACATGTCTCCTTTTTAAAATAACATATTTTCATACGAATGAAATCTATGGATTTTTCTGACAATACATACAAAATACAGGTATATGTTTCCTCGTGAGATTGGGCTGGAATACAGTATGTAAACAAGTGTCAAAGTGAATGATAACTTGTGTTATTAGTTAGAAACCATTCAAACAAACAAGAGGAAATAAGGACTCAACCAAAAGAAATTACAAACAGTATAAAATTGAATACTAAACTGAAAACACAATGCTTTCATAACCACAACAATATAACTGAGATCTAAATGCTTTGTTTCTGGCAGAGCTCATAGAACAAAAGGTGATCCCTAAATAAATTCACCTCTATGTGACCATTTGCTTGAGGCTGTGGATTAAAGGTTTTACTCCCATAAATAATATTCAGTTTTTGGCGCAGACTGATTGTTTTACTTCATAAGACCCCAATATGTATCACCAGGAGCCACGGGTATTAATTCTAGTTTTGCCTGCATATGTTTTTCCAATCTCAAAATGCTCAAAGTTATTCATTCATTTATTTTCCTTCGGCTTAGTCCCTTATTTATCAGGGGTCGCCACAGTGGAATGAACCTCCAACTATTCCAGCATATGTTTTACTCAGTGAATGCCCTTCCAGCCACAACCCATTACTGGGAAACACCCCAAAACTCTCACATGCACTCATTCACTATGGCCAAGTTAGTTCATCCAGTTCACCAATAGCACCCAGTGGAAACCCACGCAAACACGAGGAGAACATGTAAACTCAACACAGAAATGCCAACTGACCCGGCTAGGACTCAAACCAGCAACCTTCTTGCTGTGAGGCGACAGTGCTAACCACTGAGCCACAGTGCCGCCCATATTTATACCACAGTTTTTTTTTTGTAGAAGTAACACATCTTGAGTGTATTGCTTCTTCATGTTGAATCAATGAATGTCTTCCATTTGTAAGTCGCTTAGGACAAAAGCGTCTGCTAAATGACTAAATCGAAATGTTCTACCAAAATGACCAGTATATCTTCAAAATGAGCCAAATTCTGAATAAAAAAATGTATTAATAATTATCATTTCATTGTCATATTGTTCCTTATTCGTGTTTATGCAACAGGTCTGTCTGGTTCTTGAATCTGATTGGTTGTTGTGATATTCTGCTAGTAACAGCGCTTGTCCAGCCCCTTTACCCTTGTGTATTACTCCGCCCACATACAGCATCAAGCAGAGTACACTCTACAGTTTGACAAATATTGCTGCAGCTGGACAACATAATGTACTTTTTAGGCTTCTTTAGTTGAAAATGTAGTTGTTTAGATTGCAACTCTGGAGTTTATAAGGATAGTGCCTATTTTAAAATATATATAATTTCTAAGAGAGCGCGTCGGTGGCCATTATCCTGTCATACTGAGCAAAGATGGTTGGTGTTGTCCATCCACAAGATGATGACAGAGACTGCATATTAGCCCTTCGAGGAGGAAAAATACAGCGTAATTTTTAACTACAGCTGATCAAATAATTATAAAACTGGTAAGTGACTTTCTAAGTCGATCTCACTCTTTTGTATGTTGTAGTACTGTATTTATACCATAGTAATTGTAGTGTATTGAGCGTGTTATGGGAATCGCATATCAGGAATGTGTGTTGTGTTGGCAGAAAGCAAGAAAAAATATCTGCATGTGTTAACGTTTTTCCTTATCGCAAACACAACAGCAATCTGGGTTAATTATTGTAATATTCCAGCTTCTGCTGTTCTGACATTAGCTGCAAATGTGAATGAATGGAGAAAGTAATTCCTCATACAAAACACTCTCCGTGTTTGATTTTCTTTTTTATATACACTATTATGTCATCAAACTGTTGTATAAACGCAATATCACATGAATAGCAGTGCAATGCGGCTGTATATCGTCACTGGTGGGACACTAATGCACTCTGCCTGCAGCGTCGTGCCAACGCACGCCTTCCACCAGTGTCCATAAACAGCAACATCACACTGCTACTTGTGTGATATAGCTTATATATCACACATAAAGTATTTTTTATTTGTCAAAACTTAAAATCTACAAACTGTGAAACATTATTTATTTCATTTTAACTTTCAATACTCATTTTTGACAGAAGTCACAGCTCTTTGTAACATTACGCCATGCACTGTAACTCTAATCTTCCAATAAATCTCCAGTGGATACCTTCAGCAAAATGAATGGATCAAATATTCAGGAAATAGATCAAATAGTGGGTTTTGTAGTTTTACATTGTACTGAAATGTACTCGCTGATGAGGATGCATATGAACTTGAGCTGTTGTGCACACACAGACCAAAAGGTGTGGTACTGTAAACGGATCAGTTTCATCCACATAACAACATTGCCATAATACTTCATAATCCATACGTCAGACTTCTTCTGTTGTCGTTCAGCATTAATGCATCAGCAAACCTTTTAAAACTATTCTTGTATTAAACATTAGAGACCATTAGAGTTTGCACGTTTGAAGTCATGTTCGGCAGTCACCCAGCTGCTGTGCTAAGAGCATCCAACAGATGGTGGACACTGTAAAAAAAAAAAAATCTCCTTTTCTCAACAAATGGAGATTTATGACCCCTAACTTACGCCTTTTGCCCTTTATTTTTACAGAGCGTCAAGTCTAATCCCTGACATGAAAACTCAATAGGCAATAGATGCTAGAAACACTGGCCTTAATGTTTTGTTACTGGATTTTAAAGCTCGTTTAAGCCACCAGTATGGATAGAGGAAAAAAATCTCACGTAAAATCAAGGTTAATTTGAGCTTTCATTTATCATCTTTCTTTTGTGACTTGCTCAGTCTTCCTTTATAGTCTCAGATCCAACGGTATCGACATGTTGAGTTATCCATCAGTCTGTGCTATTTTTAAAGGGATTCAGGTCTTTGAATGGCTTTAGTTGTGTTGCGGAGATGACACTTTTAACATGCTGACCAAATTTACTCTGTCTCATGAGCCAGACACCATGTAATCCCGCTGTAATCCCTGCTAGTATGTCATGCTTGCGGCCTGATGGTTTCTTTCACCTCATCTGATGGTCTTGTGTGGCCGAGGAGCATGTGGTAATGACTTTATTCCGGCTATGACCCCATATTACAGGTTCATATGCTATAGTTTATAAATACACTTCTGCACAAAAGCTTTGGGGCCGGGAAGATTGGTTAAGTGTTTTTGAAAGTTTCTTCTGCTCACTGAGGTTGCAAATTTATAAATTAATTATAAAAAAAATACTGTGAAATATGAAAAATCAATGAAATTTTTGGTCTTAAAAATCAAAAGATCTGGGGTGTGTATCTCAGTTCTGAGATGAAAGTCAGAATTACAAGACAGCTTATGAATCTTCTGATAAAAGTTCTGATAAATTGTTAACAAAAAAAAATGAATTTGGGAAATATTAATCCAATTTTTTTTGTTTTGTTCAATCCATTTAAATGTGTAAAGTATTAAGTTAACTTAAGCATTTCCTGTTAGGACAACATGAATGAATCGTGTTGGTCTAACTACCTGGTTAGGGGATTTGAGTTCCCATCATGTTTTGCAGGATTGAATTAAGAGAGGGAAATGTTGACAATAAAAGTAATCTTAGGTGTTAATAGAAAGGCATGTTAGAGTTTAATAGTCACTTTTTGATGATTTAGAAGAGTTTAATGTAATGCTTTGAGTTTTGAGATTACCACATTTAACTTAATTTGTTTTGTTTGAATTCAGCCCAAATAAATTGTTTACAACCACTTAATACAAAACAAAAAAAATGTAAATCCAAACAATCATCTTAGAATCATTTTTTCAGTGTTGCAAAAACACCCATGTTTTGGGTGTTGGCAGCTTAATCAGCGAAACTGCAGTTTGTTGCTTTGCTCAGTGAGCAATAACTGTCCTAATATGAGTTCTGAGATCAGTCTCAATCAACTGTATATGTAACTCATAAAATATGCTTAAAATGGCTTTTTAAATTCATTTAGGAAAACTTCAAATAAATCTAAAATCTTAAAGACTAAAGATAAATAAAAAAGTACAAATGTATTAAATGATAGTTCACCCTAAAATGAAAATGCTGTCTTGATTTATTTAATCACCATCACAAATGTTTCTTTCTTCTTGCGAATCATGACACAATCTAAATTTTAAAGCAACCTATCACTTTAAAGCCATTTACACACCAAAGACCAAAGAGTTAATCAAGTTCTGCTAAAGAGTTATCAGTATATACATACTTTTTCAAAATTGGCCAAATTCATTCATTCATTCATTCATTCATTCATTCATTCATTTCTTTATTCATTCATTTTCCTTTGTCTTAGTCTCTATTTCAGAGGTCTATTCCAGCATACGTTTTACACAGTGGATGCCCTTCCAGCCACAACCCAGTACCATGAAACACAGATAAACTCTCACATTCACACACACACACACACACACACACACACACACACACACACACACACACACACACACCCACACACACACACACTATGGCCAATTTAATTTATTCAATTCACTTAGCGCATGTCTTTGGATTGTGGGGGAAACCGGAAAAAACCCATGCCAACATGGGGGAGAACATGCAAAATCCACACAGAAATGCCAATTGGCCCAGCTAGGACTCGAACCAGCAACCTTCTTTAGTGCTAACCACTGAGCTACAATGTCACCCAATGGTCAAATTACTCATCAGTAAATTTTATCTATACGTATGGAGCCAGATCAGTCTCAAAAATAATACATTTATAGTGTAAAATTAATTAGTGTACAGCACAATTCACTTTTACAAAATCCAGTTTGTAAATTCAAAACACGCTTCATAAATACAACACACAATTTGTAAAAATCATGAAGATTTTCGCCTAATGAATTGGATTTGTGTATTTTTTAATCGTGTTTTGAATTGACAAATTGGATATGTGTATTTTTGAATCGTGTTTTGAATTTATGAATTAGATTTGTGTATTAATGAATCCTATTTTGAATTGGTAAACTAGATTTGTGAATTTACGAATCGTATTTTGAATTTATGAATTAGATTTGTGTATTTATGATTCATATTCATATTCACTGCTGTACATTGCACTGTTTACTCATTGAACTGTACATGCCCACTGCACATGGACATTTGTAATTATGTACACACCCACTGTACATATACACTTGTAATCATGCTCATTTATTTGCACACTACTGATTATTAATAGCTACCTGTACATATATTCATATATTGAAACATATACACTTGTAATCATGTTTATCTATCTGCACACTACTGATTATTAATAGCAACCTGCACATATATTCATATATTGTAAATCTGTTCATAGCTAATCCAACCTGTATATAATGTTCATAGTACATCCATCTGTAAATATCACTATAGTTTTTCTATAACTGCACTTTATAACTTATACCAATATCCTGCACTTGCTGCAATTGGACTGCTGGTTAGACCTAAACTGCATTTCGTTGCATTGTACTTGTACATGTGTGATGACAATAAAGTTGAATCTAATCTAATCTAATATTTTAAATTTACGAACTGGATTTTTGTATTTTCGAATCGTTTTGAATTTTCTAATTGGACTTTTGTATTTATGAATCATATTTTGAAGTCACGAATTGGATTTGTGTATTTATGAATTGGGTTTCGAACTTACAAATGTAAGTGTAAATGTCTTATTTTTGAGAATGATCTGGCTCCATAATACACTGGTTAAATTTAGGTTTATGTCAAACAGACAAATGAAGCATATTAAAGCATGCAGTGAATCTAATGAAAGCACATTATTATTTGTAAATACGAGCTAGAGCTGTGTTGTTTTACCGTGACAGACTTCAGCACAGCAGTTGTCAGATTGCACATCATGCTTACTAGCAGGACCAAAAAACACAACACACGGTCTGCATGGCCTGGTTACTTTTACACAAATACCCATGAAGAGGAGACCAAAAATTATATTTACAATTTAATTTTTCTCCCAGTACTTGTGACGTATCAGTGCACAGGTTACACACTAATTCCAGTGCACTGGCTTGATTAATTACATTTACTGGTGTGCTGTTACAGCTGGGAGAAATGTTATTGATATAAATTGTTGCTGTAACTGCTATGAATGCAGATTCTGTGGTGCATTATTCATCGTTCCACACGTACAGCCAGTTGTTATGTGCGGGAGGTAATAGGGTTACGGATTCAAACAGGTTTAAATATGATTGGTCCATCAGAAATGATCAGGAGGTTTCTCCCTACATTTGGATTGAATCTTAAGCAAACCTTTTATTGCAAAATAAGCTAGATTTATTTTCATGACAGTAATTGTATTGTTGAATATTTATTGTTATTATGATTACAATTATTTACACAGTATATGATAAATGCATTTTAGAAATTTTATGCAATTACCTCAACATTTAAATTATCAGTAAACAATTAGAGAAAATGGTTGCTGGTAAATACAAAACCATGTTTAATAAAATAATTTAAATATAATATAATATAATATAATATAATATAATATAATATAATATAATATAATATAATATAATATAATATAATATAATATAATATTATTGGTGGACATAGATGATTTTTTAAAATCAGATTAATCTCACTGTGATCTCGGAATTAATCTAGATTATTCTAAATTAAAATGCTTTAATTCTGCCGAAGGCATTCAGAATATATGTGCTACACAAATAATAAGTCTTTGAGAACAGGTTTCTCAAGTCAGGTGGCGCATTAGACCAGGGGCTCATCTCCTGTTTCACAACAAACTGCTTGAGAAACTGTTCTACTATGATAATTGGTGATGAAAATAAATGATGTTCAATAAGATGCGTTTACTAACTGTTTAGTCAGTTAAACATGAATTTTGAACTGTAGGCCTACATAAGCTCCAAACAGCAATTTTTGATCATCTTAATCCGACTAAAGTCATAACTGAACTAAACAGAAATGGAGTAAAGACATGTGGAGTATGCGTTTACGCGTATTCTGTTGTCTTGCTTGCTGGCTCTTCTCTCTGCTTGCGCAAAACTTTTGGGATTTTTGTCAGTCTTGAGGCTAGACTTGGTAAAATTGCTTTCTCTGGTTACGCACCCTTTCTGGAGTGCCCGTTTCCTCACGCTAGATTAGTTCAATGCATGTGTGAACATCCCCTGTGCGCGCGCGAGCACTAGTTTCCTTGCGTGTAGGTCTGTAATCTTCTCCGGTTCACTTCTCCTCACGCAAAAACATCACCAGTGCGCTCGATTATTTTTGCAATAGAATTGCCGTCATACAAAAAGTTGAGGTCAGATTTATTAGCCCCCCTGTCTATTTTTTTCCCCAATGTCTATTTAACAGAGAGAAGATTTTGAACACAACAAGAAGAGAACACATTTCTAAAATTGGTTTTAATAACCCATCTCTAATAATTGATTTATTTTATCTTTGCCATGATGACAGTAAATAATATTTGACTAGATATTTTTCAGAACACTTCTATACAGCTTAAAGTGGCATTTAATGGCTTAATTAAGTTAATTAGGTTAACTAGGCAGGTTAGGGTAATTAGGCAAGTCATTGTATAACGATGGTTTGTTCTGTAGACTATCGAAAAAATATATAGCTTAAAGGGGCTAATAATTTTGACCTTAAAATGGTGTTTAAAAAAATAAAAGCTGCTCTAACTATTCTAGCCGAAATAAAACAAATCAGACTTTCTCCAGAAGAAAAAATATTATCAGACATACTATGAAAATTTTCTTGCTCTGTTAAACATCATTTAGAAATTATTTAAAAAAGAAAAAAAAAATTCAAAATGGGGCTAATAATTTTGACTTCAACTGTATATATGTTAAATTTTAATAATAATATATATATTATATTATATATATTATATATATATATATATAATATTTATTTTCATTTGAAACCATTGCTAATCTCTATAATTCCTACTTCCTTTAGCCCATCAACTCCCTGTCCCCGCCCAACACACACACCCCAATCCGCCACCCACCCAAATTTCCCTGAGAAATGTAAACACTTCCCGTGTTCTTCTGATCAAACCCTCCAGCTCAATACAACAGTAACAGCTCAATAAATCATCTAGTTTGTGAGTGGGTCGATCAGTTTTTTAAACCAATAGCACACTAGGGAAAGTATGCAGAAATAGCTATCATAATTTTTCTAATTTCCCTGATGACTCCCATAAAACTGTTCAACTTTAAGAGCTGTAATTCACTTTACTAGTCTACAAGTATATCATTTTATCCTCCAATCACCCTCTTATCTCACACACTGTTGATTTTTATACGCTTTTTTTTAGTAAAATATTATATATAAGTACTGGGTTGTTGCTGTAAGGGTATGTGCTGCATAAAACATATTCTGTAATAGTTGGCGGTGTCAACCCCTGATAAATAAGGGATTTAGCTGAAGGAAAACTAATGAATGAATAATATATGGAGTTGACATTTTCATAAATGAAATTACTCATTAAAAAATGGTCATATATACAGTACATAAAAAATCATCTATAAGAAAATTTTTATCATGAAAAAAATCTAATATTTGTCAATAAAAAACTTATTTTTATTTAAAGAACGAATTATTTATTTATTCTTTTAAATTTAAAGTAAAAAAAAAGTGGTAAATCTGCATATTTAAATGAGAACGGCCCAACAACTTGCCTGATATGTGGGCGGGGCCATCCACTTGTCCAACCAATAACACTTAGGGGAAAGTATATGCACAAACAGCTATCATCATTTCCCCAATTCTCTCTAGAAGCGCACAAAATAAAACCTTCACCTTTAAGAGCGGTAATCCAGTAATCAGTAATCATTTATCCTCTCCCTCACACTCTTTGATTCTCTGTGGGTTTAATGTGTGTCAGTGTCCTTGCCCGTCCCGAAGTTTGTGCTCAGATTAGTGATCTCTCTGATTCAGCTCTCTGTGGAAGTGAGGAACGCTCACTAGATTATCAAACATCCAGCCTGGCATGAAGAGCTCCACCATCACGCTCCACTCATTATCCCACAGTGCTCTCATTATAGACATGCCTATTGTTTATACAGTGTCTTAATATATGCAGATTAAATGTGCCTTCTGCTGGGCTGATCAAATCTCTTAATACACTGCTTCAGATCTCAAACAAGTGTTCAACACCATCTAGTGGAGGAATAAAGAGAAAAAAAGACGCAGACCCCATGGCACAGACACAAAGTTCCTGTTGACTGATCTTCATATAGTGCATTAGTTTTAAATAATGTGCCATTGTTTGTTAAGTTTGATGCTATGTTTAACATTTTCTGACTACACACACAGTCTGTATATAACAAATGGTGCTTAAATATGCTCATTGTGTGCTATTTAAAGGGCATCTATTTTACTCCTTTAAGATTCTTTTGTGTCTCAAGAATGTGTCTGTGAAGTTTAAGCTCAAAACACCCATCAGATTATTTATTAGACATTTCAATTTCCTTTGTAATTTTCAACTCTGAGCATCTTGTAGCTGTTTTTGTGGTCTGTGCCTTTAATGCTAGTTCTCTCCGCCCACCGTTCCCACATGCTTGTAAGAGTGTGCCTCAGTCTCAACCTTGGGTGCGTCAGATAAACAGTACAGTGACAGACATGAAGCAAGCATATCTCATGTAACGTTTGTAAAAAATACAACAGTAAGAACTTTCCCAATGATTATTAATGTACTTGTTGTGGAGTTATTTCAAGCCTTTTTCCAACTAGTCACACACAATGTCGTTACAAAGTTCACAAGCACTCACACACAGCGTGCACGTTTAACTTTGCCCTGTGTTTTTTTCAGTTCAAATGACTAGAGTATTGGACCCAGAAACATTTGGTCTCATATACACACAAATTATTGCATAATTTTTACGTATGTATATGGACATTTGAAATTATCAAGAAAATGTCAGCCTAATTCTCAACACACGTGTGTGTGTGTGTGTGTGTGTGTGTGTGTGTGTGTGTGTGTGTGTGTGTGTGTGTGTGTGTGTGTGTGTGTGTGTGTGTGTGTGTGTGTGTGTGTGTGTGTGTGTGTGCATACTCAAAACCATGATTTTAGCTTGTTCTTCAAACTACTTATTTAAAACAAGCTGAATCCACACAATTCTTTAGGGTTTTTTGGGGACAACTTAATTGTTTTACGTTCAATCCACTTAAAGTTGTTAAAACTATAAGGTTAATTTAACTGATTTGTGTTGGGACAACATAAGCCCCTTTCACACATACAGACTTTTCCGGAAAATGACCGTCAATTTTCCCTTAAAGGGATTATGTATGAACAGGCCCTTTGAAAATACCGGTAAATTTGTTCCGGTAATTTTCCGGAAAGAGAAGTTGTAACATTACTGGTACTTTCCGGGAATGCTGCTCTGTGTGAACGCAGAAGGAAAATTGCCGGAGAGAGCGCGTTCAAATTAAGAGCGACTTGTGAAAGTGTTCTTATATCATCAGCATTTGTATAGTCAAATGTGCAAACAAAGCTGTTTTTAGCTGCCTTCGAAAAGTAGCGATTTTTTTTTTTCCCTACGGTTATTTGGCCCTTCTATTAGACAAAATGAGCAACATGACTGCTAAAGTTTTAAATAAAAGTGAAACCATCAACCTCTTGACTATGTTTACAAATAAAATTGCAGCTGTTTGGAGGATATTTCTGGTTATAGTGTCAGAATTTACCAATATTGTGAAATGGATGTGTGAATGGTATATATGACATGTAACGATATCACTGTGAGAAAGGGGCTACATAGGCTTCTGAATTGTGTGAATTGTGTTTACAGTGCAGATAGGCTTATTCTTAAACTTGTTTTTCTGTTCGTTTTTTTTAACACTTTATTTTTAGGATTTATTTTTACATAAATGTGCCCAAAACAAAAACAACCACAAAACAGACAAACACTTATTTCCTCTTTGTGGCTTTAAAATAAGAGGCACATAGCTAACAGTCTGCGCACATCAAGGTTCAAGATTTCAAGCGTCATACAAACGCACAGCAAGTTTATGTATAGTGTGCATACACAACACCATTATAGCAATAAAAAAAAAAATAAATAATAATAATCAATAAATAAAGATGTAAAAATGGAAATAAGAAAACAGCAGAAAGGTTCTGGATACCTAGTTTGGAGTTTTATTAATGAGTGCTTGCATGCATAAGGTTAATAATTTGAATAATTCACACCCAAACCAGCTCCATAGAAGGGCATTCCACAAAGTGGCACTCGTCCAGTGAAAGACAATTATGGCACAGAACCAAAAGATAAAGAACTTTAGTGATAATAAATGTGAGGTTTTGTTGTCAAAGGAGGAGGCCAGAATAAATTTGCTATTTAAAAAAGTTGCATAAATCAATAAGGACTTCTCTCTGGACAGCAATTCATCACTTACAATAAACATATCTGTGTGCTCACTAAAGAGGCGCTCACTCCTTAGTCCTTAGGGCACATATAGCACCTCTAAACACAAGGTGAAACCCAATAATCATCATTTAAATAAGGATAGAACTAATGATTGTTTTTTTGGACCTCCAATTATGCTGTATTATAAATGTTTAGTATCTGGTTACTTTTCACCCACCTTGTAAATAACATCTAATTATATGTAGGCTTCTGTAAACATGAGCAATAACACACGAGTAGCAGTGCGATATGGCTGTTTATCAGCACTGGTGTGTGCGTGTATTAGCGAGGCCGCAGGATGAGTGCTTAGTGTCCCACCAGTGCCGATATACAGCCGCATAGCACTGCTACGAGTGTGATATTGCGTTTACACAACAGTTTGATGGCATAATTGTGTGTATAAAAAAGAAAATCAAACACAGAGAGTCTCAAAAACCCTTTTATACAATGAACAACTTTCTTCCGCCATTCATTCATATCTGCAGTTGACGTCAGAACAGCAGCAACCGTTACTCATTCACTAACATCACTTTAGAGCTAGTGTTTGAATGATTCTCTAGCATAATGTCTTAAGTGATGACAAAAAGTGATTTTTGCACTCATTTTAACATTATAAGGCTGAACGGCATAAAATGCCATCAGTCTACAAAGATTTCCCATTATTTCTCTGATGCAATCAAGATATCACAATAATGAACCCTGAACAAGCTAAAGCAAAGCAAATACTACCATTTTCTGTGGTATAAATAGAGCACTACAAAATATAAAAGAGAGAGATTGCCTTAGAATGTCACTTGCCTGATTTATAATGATTTGTTCAGCTGTAGTTTGAAACTTACGTTGAGAAAACGCTGAGTTTTTCACCCCCTAAGGACTTATTATGCAGCCTCTGACGCCATCTTGTGACGGAACATTAACCGTCACTTTCTTTGGTCTGCTCAGACAGGCTGATCTGACTGAATCCCAGAAATCATAAGTATTTAAAAAATAGGCACTATCTATATAAATAAACTGCATAGTTACAATTTAAACAACTACATTCTCCACTGAAAAAGCTTTATTATGTTGTCCAACAGCAGCAATATTTGTCAACCTGTAGAGCGTCATCTGCTTGTTGCTGTATGTGGGTGGAGTTATACACAAGGGTGAAGGGTGAAGAGGCGGTACGACTGCTATTATTTGCAGAAAATCGCAGGGCTATTAGCCAACCAGATTCAACAACCAGATAGAACTGTTGTATAAATGCTTATAAGGCACTGGGCTAACATGATTATTGCATACAGGTACATGTGGTATAAGTTGTTCTTGTAATGTTTTTTGTTTTTGAGGAGTCATAACACACATTTCATGCAAAAGTTTAGTGAATCGGACACAGTGTTTTTATATACTGCAAAAAAAAAGTCCATAAATTATACGGTTATATATTAGGGAAACTAACTATTAAGCAGGCGACGGCTTTTACTGAAGCCTTTTAACAGTTTTTTACTGTTGAAATCATTGCCATTTTTTACAGTGTATGTCACAAATAATTCGATTCAATTCTTCTTTATATGTATAGCGCTTTTACAATGTAGATTGTGTCAAAGCATCTAGCTTCACGTAGAAAATTATAGTGAATTGAAACAGTGTAGCTCAGTTTTCAGAGTTTAAGTTCAGTTCAGTTTGGATTAGCTCAGTTTAGTTCAATGTGTTTTAATATTCACTGCTGGGAGTCCAAACACTGGAGAGAGTAATCCATTGATGTGCAGCTCTACAAGTCCCTAACTATGCAAGCCAGTGCAAAAGTGGCGAGGAAAAAAACTTCACCAATGGTCGAAAGCGAAGGAAAAAAAACCTTGGGAAAACCTGGAATCAAGCAGATTAACAGACATTCATCAATTCATTCATTTTCCTTCGCCTTAGTCTCTTATTTATCAGGGGCCGCCACAGTGGAATGAACCGCCAATTATTCCAGCACATGTTTCATGTAGTGGATGCCCTTCCAGCCACAACCCATCACTATTCAACACATATAAACTGTCAAATTCACAGCCATATTTATTCACTATGGTCAATTAAGAAATTCTTTTATAGTGCATATTTTTGGATTGTGGGGGAAACCAGAGCACCTGATGGAAACGCATGCCAACAATGGGAGAACATACAAACTCCAGACAGAAATGCCAACTGGCCAATCTGGGACTCAAACCAGTGACCTTCTTGCTGTGAGGCAACAGTGCTATTGACTGACATGTGCCGCCTATTGACCAACATGTCTCTGTATAAATCTGTTTTAATCATATAAATCTGTTGATATAAGTCTGGAGTCTGTTAGTTATTCTGGTCACTTCAAGGTCATTGTTAAACATTTTAATAATAATCCCATTAAAATTTCTCATTAAAGTTGCTGCACATGCATTTCTGAAATGTATAGCTTTGTGGAAAGTGTTTTCATCCTTCCCTGAGCTCGTTTTCACATTAATTCACACCATATGGAGCCTTTGATATGTCAAAGGGAATTATTTTTCAAGTCCACTTCCCATCACACTGCGACACCGGCCAATTCCTCATAATGGTACAGTGACATTTAAAGATGTACTCCTCCTTATAAGCACACATCCACTGGAGATGAGTGTAATATCAAGAGGAAAAAGGGCCACCGTAATGAGCTCTCAAAAAGTCATCTCTTCCTGCGCTTGACCTATCAGATGAAATAAAACTGAATACTGCACAGGAACTACAGATTACTGGCAAACAGGCAATGCAAGAGCTAAAAGACTTATAAAGACTCATAAGACTTCATAAATTAACTAAATAAAATATTCATGTAAAATGGATGGTTTATGATTCACTAAAATCGTAAACATAAATTTCTTTAATTAAATAAAGTTATAAAATTAAGCTGAAATAGATAAAAACTGTTACCTTAAAATAATGCAACAAAAATAATTTTGATACAAACAGACTTCATTTATAAAAGGTATATAGGCGTATAAAAATGCTTGTAAAATAATATTTCATAATATGTTATGGTACTTTTTTCAACTTTAAGTGTGTTTATACATTTGTAAATTGTATATTTTAATGTATAAGCTTATAAAAGCTTTCTGTTTTTTGGCCTTTTTTGTTGAGATTTTAATTACACACACCGGGCAGTTTATTAGGTACACCTTACCAGTACCGTGTTGGACCCTCTTTTTGCCCTCAGAACTGCCTTAATCCTTCATAGCATAGACTCAACAAGGTACTGGAAATATTCCTCAGAGATTTTGGTCCAGATTTGTCGGCTGCACATCCATGATGCGAATCTCCCGTTACACCACATCCCAAAGATGCTTTATTGGATTGAGATCTGGTGACTGTAGGGGCCTTTTGAGTACAGTGAACTCATTGTCATGTTCAGGAAACCAGTCTGAGATGATTCACGCTTTATGGCAAGGCACGTTATCCTGCTGGAAGTAGCCATTAGTAGATGGGTACTGTGTGGTCATAAAGGGATGGACATGGTCAGCCACAATACTCAGGTAGGCTGTGATGTTGACACGATGCTCAGTTGGTACTAATAGGTCCAAAGTGTGCCAAGAAAATATCCCACACTCCATTACACTGCCACCACCAGCCTGAACCATTGATACAAGGCAAGATGGATCCCTGCTTTCATGTTGTTGGTGCCAAATTCTGACCATTCGAATGTGGCAGCAGAAATCGAGACTCATTAGACCAGACAACATTTTTCCAGTCTTCTATTGTACAATTTTGGTGAGCCTGTGTGAATTGTAGCTTCAGTTTCCTGTTCTTAGCGAACAGGAGTGGTACCTGTTGTGGTCTTCTGCTGCTGTAGTCACTCTGCCTCAAGGTTGGACGTGTTGTGCGCTCAGAGGTGTTCTTCTGCATACCTCGGCTATAACAAGTTACTGTTGCCTTTCTATCAGCTGGAACAAGTCTGGCCATTCTCCTCTGACCTCTGGCATCAACAAGGCATTTGTGCCCACAGAACTGCCACTCACTGAATATTTTATCTTTTTCCGACAATTCTTTGTTAACCCTAGAGATGATTGTGTGGGAAAATCCCAGTAGATCAGCAGTTTCTGAAATACTCAAACCAGCCTGTCTGGCACTAATAACCATGCCATGTTCAAAATCATTTAAATGACCTTTCTTCCCCATTCAAATGCTTTTTTTTAAAACTGCAGCAGATTGTCTTGACCATGTCTACATGCCTAAATGATTTGAGTTGCTGCCATGTGATTGGCTGATTAGAAATTTGCAGTATTAAGCAGTAGGACAGGTGTACCTAATAAAGTGGCCAGTGCGTGTATGTACAAGTAAATTTTGAAATTAACATTATATATATAGTTGATAAAGAAAACCTAAAATAAGGTTAAACAATCCAACTAGCTTGGCAAAATGTTCCTAAAAAAATGCTTCTAGCCTTGTAAAGGAAGTGAGAGGGTAATTTCAAATTAGACGCACCTCCACTGATCTCATTTTTGGACAAACAGCCGAGTCAATAAACAGGCGCCGTTATTGTCACATCAGATCAAGGTCAGCGCTCCATTTTAATCCGAATCTTGGTGACGGTGGCGCTGACAAATGTTTCAACTGCAGCATTCATTCAGCCTGTATTCATCAGATTTCGGCTCACAGCTATCGTAACTCAACGTGCAGCTGTCTGTCATCGACCCTGACAACCTCCACGTTCATATTTACTCCCGTTATCTTGATTAAATGATGCCTGTCATTATGGCCTTGTGATAAACATCAGTAACAAGCTGTCACATTAATGCGCAGATATACTTTCTCTCGGTTACGGCTGCATCTGTGGGCTTCCATTTGCAGACCGCACTGTATGGCTAGAAATATCACATTGGCAACACCTTTGACGTAGGGCTGCACAATATATCGTTTCAGCATCGATACTGTAATGTGCGCATCCACAAAAGTCACATCGCAAGATATGCTATGTTGATTCTGGATTATAGTTGACAAGAAGTTACAGAATTGTGTTTAATTACTGTAAGTTTTGTTACTGTTTTTACATTTTTGTCTTGTTTATAGTCCAAATATTTCGTAGCAAAAACAAAATTATTTTACTTTCCTCACTGGCAGATCATTTTGCTTGTTTAAGGAAAAACGTATAATTTTGGCTTATTTCATTGGAAGTTGAAAACAAAACAATATTTTTATTTGATCTAAAAAAAAATTGTAGATATTTGGACTAGAAACGAGTCAAGTAAGAAAAGCATTTTTTGCATTGTGATTATTCCATTTCTGTACCTGAATAACATTAACTCCCCAGAAAATGGTCAAATAGTGCTGTTCAAACTATTCATATGGCAATAATCACACATGATGTCCAATTTTCCAAAATCGTGCAGCCCTACTTCAAAGAAATGCAATAAATATTCATTAAACCGCAACCTGAAATCCATTGCTTCGAGTACATTTTGTTGCACGTTTCAGATGACAAATCCACTACAGGAAGTGGTCTGGATTTTTACGTATCTGAAATTTGTTACTTCATTAAATGCATTACATAATAATCTTGTACATAACCATGAGAAGGCGGGTGCTTGTCAGATCAACAAAGCGAATCACTGACCTAAACTCTTCCCTAAATTCAACAAACAAAAACAAAACAAAAGTGCACAACAAAAATATAGTTATCTCTTTTTATCTCTTTCGAGACACAATTAGGATGTTTTGTTGCTTTTATTTGGTGTTGTGTGAATCAAATTTAAGTTGTTTCATTGAAAATATAGCGTGCATTAATTCCTTGTTCAAGCTGTATTTTGGTCTGTTACAGCATGTGATTTGACTCCGGTCACAGACAGGCAATCTGTCAGACTACACATTGTCTCCTGACTCATCGTACCCCATTAACTTGTTATGAGTTGCGCTACTGAGTTGCTACTGAAGTGGTATCTTTCTTTTTTGGCTGATTTGCCATCAGAAAAAAACTCATAAGCTCAGAATTACATCAGTACCAGCTACCACAAATTATTCATATAAACAACTATTTCAATTATAATCTGCATCTGCTTGCAGAAGAGCTTCTGTGCTACTATTGGTCAACATCATAAATGTGACAGAAGCCATTTTGGAGACTACGAATGAAAGCTACTAGTCTTTTCAATCGAGAAAATGTGTAGGTGTTTTGCAAAATTGTGTTAATGGTTTATTCTCAAAAAATAAAGCACAAAACTGTAGCTTTTAATGTGCAGCGCAAATGGCCATCACTGGGGTGGTAACCTAAAGATTGCCTTGTACTTAGTTTAGAACTCCTTTTGGGTACAAAATTCTTCTCTATGGACCTTTTGTTGACATTTTAGGGTATAGCTATTGGTACAATACCTTATTTCTTACATATCTGTATGCTTTAATAAAGGCACATTTCACATTTGAGCAGATTGGCTTCCATACTTTTTCTTTTTAGACTTAAAGTTTTGTATATCTGAAATGAACTTGATATTTTTATATACAGTGACAGTTTTTTTCTCAGTTTTATGACCCCTTTAAAATATACAGACAAAACCTGCCAATTAGCATCCCATTGCCCATCATTATAATCTCCAAATCATTCTCATATCTACCAATTGGCTTCATCACTCTGTCTGCCAATAAGCTGGTTTGAAGTCGATGAATGCTGCATACTGGTGGTCTTTAAAGAAAATGTCCCTTTAAGTCACTAAAGCTCTTTTATTGGCAACAAAACCGCTTTATAAATGTAAAACATTATTATTGATTATCATATGCCAGTCAAACAGCCTTTTGAATGATCTCTGGCCAATGAAAGCTGGAATGGAGTTCAGACCTTTTGCCATCAGTCCGAACAATCAAAATATAAGTCTAATCTCAATCTATCAGCAAATGATTGGTTTTTCAGAACATTTTGCAGCAATTACAATGTAACACAGCCTCATTTCCTGAAGCCCCATGACTTTGGTAGGTTGATACATGCTCAGAATAACTAGTTTGAGACTAATGTCAGAGACACAGCAATTCAACATCAAAGAAATAGAAAGGGAGCTGAAAACTGACTGTTGCATTTTGCATTATGGCTGTGCTTTTTCTCGAAGCGACCTGATTGGTAGAATTTTTTCTTTTCTCAAATATATTTTAAATCTATTTTAAAAGTGGGTCAATATAGGCCAAACTTACTTAGCAATTTTTTCTGACTCAAATCTGGCTCACACAATTAGCTTTTACTTGGCCCACATGCCGCTGTAAATGGCTACAAGGGCTAAACTTGAACCATATCTGGGCCAAGTCTCAGCCAAGATAATAACCCAAAACTGGGCCTGAACTGGGCCAGATATGTTGGTGTGTCACGACTGCAATGAATTTGATAAACCCATGAAGCATTTTGCTTTAGGCGCACTATCTGTGTGCTTTTTCTTGAAGCGACCTGATTAGTAGAAATTTTTCTTTACTTTATAAATAATTTAATTGTATTTTAAAAAGTGGGTCAAGATAGACTAAACTTACGTGGCCCACATAAACGTTTTTAACATCTGGGCCAAGTAATACATTTGATATCTGGCCCAAGTCTTGTGTACCACCTTAAAGTCGATCCCACCTCTGCCAAGCCTGGGCCATTTTTGGCCCACATGCTGTCTGTCAGTGCCGGACGAATGCCTGCAGTACCAGCTTTATACCAAATCTGGGCTAGAATTTCTTACTACCTGGGTTTGGTCAGTTTAGTTTTTGTTCTTGTGCTCCGATTCATAGCTGAACAGTTAACCAGAGCGATCTCTTTCACTGACCGCCAAGAGTTTAAATGCTGGATTGGTCAAATTCCCTCTGAGGTAAAACAAACTAGCCTCACGGATGTTTACCGATGACCCGACACTGCCCAATTACTGACAATTAACTTTGTGTGTCCAGCCCTAATGATTCACAAAAGTGTTGAAATGTTAATAAATAATTAAACCCTTCACTAGTTACTCCACTGGTTTAATTATCATGTAATCATATATAGCTTTTTTTGCACCAAAAAAACTGTGAAAATTACTGTTCAGCAATGCTTTCCATGTCAGACTGGGTTTGTGTTTACGATGAGCAATGAGACTCCTGCATAATGCTGACTTGCATTGCCTGTATTAAACAAGTATCCTGACCTGAGGCTGGAGAGTAGAGCAAATTTGTATTTACAGTTTTGTTTTGAGACAAAAAAAACTGTTCTCGAAGCTTTGCTTGAGTATAGTTGAAGCACTAAAGTCACGTAGAGTGTTTCGATAATGTTTTTGGTGAATCTCTGAATGTCTTGTTGCTCTCTATGAGGGACACAGGAGAGGATTTCATCTAAAATGTCTTAATGTGTGTTCAGAAAATGAATGAATGCCATATAAAGCTCTTGCAGTACTAGCCCAGGATTGTGTGTGAGCATTGAAAGACTGCTCAAGGTAACCCACGGTTATGTTAACCCAGGGTTAAAATGATCCCACTAAAAAGCCCATTATGCGTCATGACACACGACAGGCCTAGAGAGTTGTGCTGACTCTCTGCTCTCTGTGGTATTGTGTTTGACAGTGTATTTTAGCATGTGCACGTGCTCATAGGGCGCTCATTAAGGCTGCTGCATGACTGTGGCTTAACGAGCCATTAAAGAGCCATTAAGACTCATTAAAGCACAGTCATGCAGCAGTCGTGCTGGCTTAACATGACACTGACTGATTCTGAGAGCTGCTGCAGGTAATCAAATGCTTCACAAGGTGACTGAGCCAACATCCAACAGCCTTCTAGAACTTTTCCTACAGCCAGATTGTGCTGCATCAAAATGAAATTAATCTTTTTTTCTTTTTTGAGATGACTTTTTTTTTTGTCCAGAAGATCCAGATTAAAATAGAGGGTTGACCTTGATTTGTATCGGCAGATACCAAAATGTAATTGCAACTAGATTTTTACATTATCCATACAAAATATGAGTGGCGTTTGCTTGTGCGAGCCAAAGCAATACTAAGGGTTTGTGGATCATTGCCAGTGTGTTGCTATGCAGTTCTGAGGTGCATTGAGTGGTTGGTAGATTGTATCGGTGCATGCCAAATGAGTCAATGTTTAATCTCTTGGACATTCTAGTTTTATTGCAAGTATACAGCATGTTTTGTCCTGTTTTATTGTACTGTACACAAGTCATCAATCATATTTATGAGCACTCAAGCTCCACGTTTTGATGGATCATGCAGGGCAGATGGAAGATCTCTAAGTGCAACACGACCAACTTATATTCATGGACTTAAGAGTGACTTTGAGTGTTTAGTTTGACGCATGCGTCTAAGAAACACGGTGGCTATCCATTTTCCCCTTAATTACACTCTTGACATCCTCTAATAAATAATAAATTACTAGTTCATGCTTACATGGGTACTCGCTGACATGACAATCGCTGAAGTGTCCTGGGGTGTGACATGCTATACTCAGTCTGAACAACATTTTCTAATTATTGTCCATGCATTTTTTATGATACTATTAATTGAGAGACCACATGGAATATTTGTGCTTCCAAATATTCATTGGATACACCGCAGGACCATTTAGTTAAGTGCAACATGCAAAAAGCTAATTAAAAACTTTTTGAAGGGCATGACAACTATGTCCACTAAACTACAAAATACACTCAATGGCCACTTTATTAGGTATACCTGTCCAACTGCCTGTTAACGCAAACTTCTAATCAGCCAGTCACATGGCAGCAAATCAATGCATTTAGGCATGTAGACATGGTCAAGACGGTGTGCTGTAGTTTTAAGTGACTTTGAACGTGGCATGGTTGTTGGTGCCAAACGAGCTGGTCTGAGTATTTCAGAAACTGCTGATCTTCTGGGATTTTCATGCACAACCATCTCTAGGATTTACAGAGAATGGTCAGAAAAAGAGAAAATATCCAGTGAGCGGCTGTTCTGTATGCACAAATGCCTTGTTTATGCCAGAGGAGAATGGCCAGACTGGTTTGAGCTGATAGAAAGGCAACAGTAACTCAAATACCCACTTGTTACAACTGAGGTATGCAGAAGAGCATCTCTGAACACACAACACGTCGAACCTTGAGGCGGATGGGCTACAGCAGCAGAAGACCACACCGGGTGCCACTTCTGTCAGCTAAGAACACAGGCTCACCAAAATTGAACAATAGAAGATTGAATAAACTTGCCTGGTCTGGAGAGTCTCGATTTCTGCTGAGACATTCAGATGGTAGGGTCAGAATTTGCCACAAACAACATGAAAGCATGGATCCTTCCTGCCTTTTATCAATGGTTCAGCTTGGTGGTGGTGGCAGTGATGTAAAGCTGTTTCACCTTTACATATTTTCTTGGCACACTTTGATCCCATTAGTACCAATTGAGCATCGTGCCTACCTGAGTACTGTTCCTGACCATGTCCATCCCTTTATGACCACAGTGTACCCATCTACTGATGTCGACTACCAGCAGGATAATGCACCATGTCATTAAGCACGATTCATCTCAGACTGGTTTCTTGAACATTACAATAAGTTCACTGTACTCAAATGGCCTTCACAGTCACCAGAACTCAATCCAATTAAGCACCTTGTGGATGTGGTGAAATGGGAGATTCGCATCATGGATAGAGATTTTTGGTCCATATTGACAACAACATCGCAAAGTTCTGAGGCATGTTTTCATTATCTTGTTGAATTTATTAAGGATTAAGGCAGTTCTAAAGGCAAAAGGAGGTCCAACCTGGTACTAATAAGGTGTACATAATAAGGTGACTATATATTAAATATATAATAGACTATATACATATAAATTCACACATACGGACAGAATTCTTCTATGTAAATACTCCATACATGTTTTTTTTAACTAAAATTGTGTTCAGTGTAACAATAGCTTTATGCCAAGTTTGCATATTTAGACTAACAGTCATTTAATGGCGTAATAAAGGACATAAGTATTCCAATGTAGTCTTTCAAACAACTAGGTTTTACCGATTTGACACCAAGAACATTTTAGTCATTTAAAACAAGATAAAAATGTAAAAAGTAACATATTCTTTTATTCATTTTAACAAGAACTAGTCAAGTTAGTTCATTTTTTAAAAATATAACATTTAAAAAAAAAAAATTGGTTGACACTTCATAACACGCTTCCTGAGTGTTTAAAATCACATTTTTGCATCACAGTGCATAATCATTTAATTTTGCATCACAGATTTAATTAACCTAAAAGCGGGAAGTCACCATCTTGAAAGTAATAATAACTGTTATTATTAAATAACTTAAATTAATTTAAACATTTTGCATATTAAATCATGTTCTGTGTAAAATATCTCAACTTTTAGAAGAGTCCAAGCTAAACAAAAGTTTCTATCATCAAACTTCGAGTTGTCAGTCAAGCATTATACAGCATGGTTTGAGAATCAAAAGCACACTTGTCTATTCTTGTGTAATATAAATGTTATCAATACAAGTATGGAAAGATAACAGCGTCCCTCCCATTGGCACAGAATCTGTCAATTCTCTCTTCAGCATTAATCTCCAGCATCAGAAAGGATGGGGATCTGGTCCTGGACCAGCGCCTAGGACATTCTGTGAAGATCTCTATTAACCCAGAGTCCTAGAAGGATGCAAAGAGTCCATCCATCAAGATCCTTTCCCCCAAACACATTTCTCACTCACTGTCAGCCTTCTTACCACTACAAGCCGATTTTCTTTCTCTCTCTGCTTTTTTTTTTTTTTTTTGCTGCTCTGTTTTTGCGTGAGAGTGAGGATTTTTTCCAGGCTGTTTAACTGTAATAACATCTGAAAGGCAGCAGATTACGCTGGAATTGAAAATGTGTTGCAGGGGCAACGATCCATTTTACTTGACACATGTAGCCGTGGACTCCATATATCTTGGATGGCACCTCTGTTAACGGTCAACTGCAGTGCATGTTAGGTTATGGTGCACAGAAAAAGCATGTTCTGGCTTTTGTTGTATGCATAGATGTAATATGTTTTTGTGTGTGTATGTGTGTGTGGGCGGGTGGGTGGCTATTTAGAGTGCAGGATCATGATAAGATGGCCTTAAGCTGAGGTTGTGGCATCCAGATGTCATCTGACTGCTTTAACAGTGGCAGATCTGCTCTCCTCACTTCTCTTTCTCCAGCTCACACTGCCACTCTCACACAATAATCCCTATATAAACATAACACTTTGCATTGTAATCTGCCTCGTGGACTGAAAACGTAGTAACTTTCTTTGACCTTTTGCTCATGGAAGGGGAATATATATATATATATATATATATATATATATATATATATATATATATATATATATATATTAATTTCTGCACTATAACAAATCTTTTAAAGGGATAGGTCACCCAAAAATTCAAATTCTGTTATTATTTACCAATTTTCCACTTTCAAAGAAACCTTTTAAGTTTTTTTTTTATTATTCTATTGAACACACAGGGAGATACAGTATATTGAAAAAAATGGGGGATTAAAAAAAGCAATTAATGATTTCCATATTTTCTTTTGTTCCAAGTCAATGGTTACCGGTTTCCTGAATTCAGAATATCTTGTTTTGTGTTCAGTAGAAGAAAGAAATTGATAAACGTTTAAAACCACTTGAATGTGAGTAAATGATAATTAAAGCCCAATAAGTTAAGGTAACTCAAATCGTCTGAGGAAATCAGTTGCAACAAACCATTTGAGTTCAAAAACTGATCTATATGAGTACTGTGAACTTACTCCATTTAAGTTGAAGTAATGAGGTATTTAATTAACTCATTACCTTCAACGCCGAGTTCAAAACTCTTGTCAGAGGAATAGAATTAACTTTAGTAACACTTTATAATAACTACGAATAATTTATTAAGCATTAGCATGTAATTTATTCAATTTACATCTAGCGCATGTGTATGGACTTGTGGGGGAAACCGGAGCACCCGGAGGAAACCCACACGAACACGGGAAGAACATGCAAACTCTACACAGAAATGCCAACTGACCCAGCCGGGACTCGAACCATTCTTGCTGTGAGGTGACAGTGCCAACCACTGAGCCACCGTGTTGCCCCCTCCTGAAATCAGTGTAACTAAAAAAGATAAAGCTATAAATAAACAATTAATTAAAAGAAAGATCAAAAGAGTTATAAATATTATATCAATTATATCAAAATAGTTCATTTCATTTCATTATATAGGCACATTTTCCAAAATGTCCACATTTTTGTACCTCGGAAGTAAGTGAAAAAATAATGATCCTACTTCGGATCAACATAAGCTTGAGTAAAAACTTTAATTTCTGAGTAAACTTTCACTTTAGGGGTCTAAATATACCCTAAAAGTGGGGTGGCTGATTAAATTATTACAAAAACAATCTAAATATATTAAAAAAAACACAAGAAGTGCATTAAACGTTTTTTTTGGTGTTGAAACAAATATAAAATGCAAAAAAAGGCAAGTTTTTTACAGTGTACTTACCGAGTCTGTTTAATATTTCATTTAATAAATATAGTACTGTTGTCGTGATACCATTAATTCATCTTATGATACATACCAGCTGAAGTATCACGATACCAAGTAAAATTGTGATACTGTAATTCATAAGTCAAATTATTTTTAAAAAAAGTCAGAAATACTAAATTTTACCTGTTATAGCAGGTCTTGAATTTAATTAATAATTCCCTTATTATTGAAAAAAGTTAACCTAAACTTCACCTAAAATTCATTCTTTTATTTTGTAGATAATTGACCAACAAAAATACATAAAAATAAAGATACGAATTATACCAAATAAAATTTGTTACAGAAAGAGCATTTTTCCCAAAAAAAAAAAATAAATAAATAAATAAAAATAAATAAATAAAATTATAGGCTATATGAAGTGGTCAAAAATTGTTTCAATGTTTCCTGTTGCTATTTTGGGTTTTTCATCTATTGTTTTTTTTTTTTTACCGCATCTCGATGTTCACGTTACGGTTGTTTATTCTGCCGAAAAGCCAGTAAAGACTTAGATTATTGCAAAGCAACACGGAGATTTCATTGCAGCGATTACATGGCAGAGTACGTTGTTTATATTCTTCTGGATGTTGTATAAGTGTGGTGGTGTTTGTATCTTTTATATAACACATTAACGTATGCGCATAGCTAGACCTGTATATAATCTTTATTGGTGCTGTCAAACAAATTATTGCGTTCCAAAAAGTTTGTACACGTGGATGTATTGAATAAATGTTGATTACACGCCGCCTTTCCTTCCGTTTTTCAGCCAGTTTCTTGAACTTTTCTCCCCTTTATGAGCAAAAACTTTTGAAAGTCTATAAAAGCTGTTCAGCATTTCTTATTTTGACCAATTTAAACAATTATAAACAACATACAATGTAAACATTTTGATGTTCTTTTAGCGATTCCAATGTAGAAGAATCTCTTCCTGCCCTCCTTTTGAATTTCACGCTTCATCAATGATGTCATGTGAAAACAACCTATAAAAGCATGTATTGTTAATAATATTACATACAGCACTACAGATGTTAAGAGTTGTAGCGCAGGGTTATTGCTGTGGTTTTCTTTGCATCCTATAGCGTTCTTTTTCTTCTTCGCCAGAGGACATTATAGTGGACAAGGTGCACTTGGATTGCATTCTGAATACAAATACAAGCACGTGTCTTGTTGACAGTAACACCTGAGTGCCAAAAGAGGTTCCCCGCTTCACGACTTTTGCATATTAGAGAGAGAGAGAGAGAATAATCAGATTTCCACCTGCAGTTGAAGGAGAACATTTATTTCCCGCCCGTTTCTCAAAGGACTTACACTGATTGACAGATTCTGTGCCAATGGGAGCTTGTTGCCTAACAAATGTCCAATTTCCCCTACATGACCTTGGATCAGTCCTGCAAGCTCTGCGTTTTCATCTGTCCCACAGTGGGTGTGTCGCGCTGTCATGTAATCTTGTTGAGTTCTAACTTGTTTGCATCACTAACCTCTCTCCATTTTTACTTAAAGGGGTAGTCCACCCAAAAATATTAACCATTGACATCCATAGTAGGAAGAAAAAAATATTGAAGGGCTACTGGCTTAAAACATTTTTGGGAACCACTTGTGGCTGAGTATTCTTTTCATCCACTGTTTCATCCATCCATCATCTGTCTGTCCATCTATCTGTCCATCTATTTATCTAGACATCCGTCTGTCCATCCTTCCATCCATCCAGTTACCTATCGATTTATATATCTATCTGTCTGTCTGTCTGTCTGTTCATCCATCCAACTATCCATCTGTCCATTTGTTCACCTGTCTATCTCTTTGTCCATTCCTCTGTCCCTCTATCCATCCATTCATCCATCCATCCATCTATTTATCATCTATCAATCTACCTATCCATCCATTCATTTGTCCATTCATTCATCCATCATCCATCTATTTGTCTGTATGTCTATTTATCTGTACGTCCTGTCATCCATCATGTCTATCAGTCTGTCCATTCATCCATCTATTTATCATCTCTTTGTCTATCTATCCATCCATCCAACCATCTATCCGTGTCCACCCATTTACTTTTCTATCTGTGTGTCTGCCCATCCATTTTCATCCATCTTTCCATCTAATTATCCTTCATCTGTCTATCAATCTATCTATCCAGCCGTTCATTTGTCCATTCATCAATCTATTTGTCTGTATGTCTTTTTAGCTGTTTGTCCATTCATCCATCCTGTCTGTTTGTCTGTCTGTCCATCCATCCATCCATTCATCCATTTTTCTCCATCTATCCATCGATCTGTCCATCCATCTGTCTGTCTGTTTATCTGTCCATTCATCTGTTAATCTGTCCATCCATCCATCTATTTTCCATCTGTCAGCCCTTCTTTCTATCCATCTGTTCGTCTGTTTTTACATTCATACATCCGTTTATCCATCCATCCATCCATCCATCCATCCATCCATCCATCCATCCATTCATCCATCCGTTTAAAGTCATTTAATCATTTTATTAATCTGATCAACTCTGTAATGTACGTTCTTGCTGACGAGGCATTGTCCTGTATGTGTAATGCAGTGCTGAGAGACAGATCTCATCAGGCACCAGTCACTCATCTAAAACACTGGACAGCAAAACCGTCTTAAAGGAACAGCCCTGGCTTGTTCAAAATAATACCACATCATTTTGCTTTAGTATTTGTGTCAGGGCATTACAGTTTTTCTCCATCGGTTTGGCTCAATTCTTGAAACAGACATTACATTCTGAAAACAACATGGACAAACCTCCAAACCACTTGGCGATTGTTCACGACAAAATTGAATTTCTTATTCATTTCATCAAATTGCAAATGTCTAAATACATCTTTGCAAATGATTAAGTACAGATAGCCTACATCTAGCACAATGTCCAAGTGAATAGATCTTGTTGTCAAAATTTGTCAAGACCATAATACCATGAATACTATACAGTAGGTGAATCCTTGCAACATTTGATTACAATTTATTTCAGCTATTTATTCTTTTTGCTCTGATATATGGAAGTTACTTTGTTTTTATTGAAATGATCAACCACACACAGAGTTACCATTTCCTTGGCAGTGTAAGTGCAATGTGTGACGTCAAATCTGGGAGGCTACTCTTACCCTAAAATTCTTTTTTTTTTTTTCAGTTTTATACACAATTGTATTCTGTTAGCTTGACAAAAACAGTACAGTAACCATTGTCAATGAAGAACTAGGCTAAGACTGTAAGGTGGACATTATAGTGGATATTTTAGTGGTCCTTTGCCATACTGACAAAACATCTAAACATTTTGACTTGCAGTGCTTAAACAATATAGGGATGAAGCATTTTGGGGACACTGACTACTTAAATGAGAAGGAAATTTAGTTTTGACACATGAGTGAACTGTTTTGGGAAAGGAATGAGCTTTTGCAAGTGAGCTGTAGTGTTGTGCTATTCTGTAACACTCTTTTGCCAAATGATCTTAGATTTTTGAGAATGTAATTTCTGTTTCAAGAAATGAGCCAAACCAAATGAGAAAAACTGAAAAAATGAAACATCTGTCGTCATTTACTCACCCTACACTTGTTCCAAATCTTTTCTGTTGAACACAAAAGAAGATATTTTGTTTCTGGTACCCAATGACTATTAGTATTTTTTGTTCTCAGTTATGAGGTCAGTAGGTGACAGCAACCAGCAATTTTCAAAATATCTTCTTTAGTGTTCAACAGAAGAATGAAACTTGTCAAGTATAAAAATACATGTGGTAGAAAAAATGATGAGGTCATTTTCATTTTTGGGTGAACTATCCCTTATACCCAGTTTTACAATGGAATGAAAACACTGGTTTACAAGTAACAAGTGTTTTGGTCTCTTCCACACAGCTCATCTTACAGTACATTGCGGTGTTGTCTTAACCTCTCTTGTGTCGAACATGGAAGAGTCCAACTGCTGAGTTAAATTTTCCAATACATTTTTAACCCAACAATTGAATTTGTCCATATTTGACCTAAAACTACGATGGCCGAGAGAGCTCAAACTCACTGTGAGTTAAGAAAACTGTGTAAATAGAAAAACACTAACAAGCACCTTCAATTTGACAACAGACACAAAACCCATGAAACACACTGCAAATAGTGCTGACCACATCTGAAATGTTACAGGGACCACTTTATTACGGTTTATTTAAACCTTTAACTTTCACTTACACATTTTTGACCAATTTTTTTGGTCCAAAGTTTTCCTCACACCACTTAAAACTGAATGTGAGGGTTTTCTTTTAAATGATAAATAGCAGTATCAGTATCAAACAGGCAGTTCCAATGCCAGTTAAAGGGTTATTGTTAGGCCCACATGGAATCTGTGCACGCAGAAATCCACAGAATTTTCGCAGATTTCAAGATCATAATTGACTCTATTTATTAACGTGTGTAAATTTATACTTACACTAAATTAATTACAGTAAAATTATTGACTAATATAAAAATTATTTACAATTCAGTTTGTAAAGTAATATTTTCTGTCTTTTTGTAGATATATTAAATGAGAGACTTGCTTTGTTTACCAAATAAGCATATAAAATTGAATTTGCATTAAATAATTATTAAATAAAAGTCAAAAAGGTATTATTTCCATTTCAAATATTAAATTTTTTGTAGTTATGATACTCATAAAATCATTCGGCAAAAAAATGTCCACAGCTTCTGTCTCTCCCTAGTTATTGTTAAGTGTGCAATTGGTTAGATTATTAAGACTAAAAATATACAAATAACAAGGAACCACATGACCAGGATGTTAAAAATAAGCAAAAATATTAGACAACATTGCTACAGTAAGTCTAAATAGGAAGCTGGGTATGTCACTTTTTGGGGTCCCCCATACATTTGAGGGATACATTTCCTTTTTGGTCTGCACTATTTGTAGTGCATTTCTGTATTTGCACGTGTTGTGAGCATTAGCACGCACATGTCTTAACAAACTGAAGACGTTTTCTCAAAAATGTTTTTTTTTTTTCATATGCATGTGTTTTCTGAACTCTCTCAGTGACCGTAGGACTGTATTCAAACAGGTGACCAATTGTTTGATTTTATACAAAATATGTGGAAAATAATGGCCCGGTTGATGACATTGTAATACTATTTACATATAATAAAGAGCCATGGTCAACCCGAGCTTAAACAAACCATGTTGTTGTCTTGATGGACAGCCACAAAGCTAGGAACAAGAGCAGAACTACCCTGTACCCCCTTTGTTGTTCACAAGGCGGTCTAAAGTGCGAGCGGTTTCACTTTCTCGTGCACTCGCCACACATCTTTTTTTTTTTTTTAAATAGTTAATTTCTTGAGCTGATTGTGATTATTGAAGTACTTCTGACATCTGATCCTTTCAGAAACGAACAAACGCGAGAGTGAATCGCGAAGGAACAAAGGAGAATTTGGGAAAAACAAAGGAGCAAATGATACTTTCAGTAACCATGAACAAACTGCCATGTTTAACTATTATCATCACCTTTTGGACTATTATAAATTTGGAATGACGGAATTACATTCTAACAAGAGGTTACATGTGCTGGTAAAGATTAAAGACACAGATGAGAGGTTTGCACTGACAGTAGGTTATATGTTGCGTGTTGTGTGATTCTCATCATCATTCGATATGTGAACGACCCGTACAGCTTTACTTTGACATTTCCTCGAGCGAGAATGACGTCAACTGAAACTTTCTGTCGTGTACCACCACACCATTGGTACCCTTTTGGCAGTGAAAACGCAAACCTGACACTGAGTTTTACCATACTGTACCCTTCAGTGAAAATGGGTCATAAGGCATGGATCAACCAACATTACTGTTAAAAATCTCCTTGAAAGAAAGACACTAGTGAGTTAATGAATACAAGATTTTAGTTACTTGATATAGTCTTAACTTAAATTGTCATTGAATTTACTGCTTTGTCATTACGGCGTTCAACGTCATCTTCATAAAACCACATCTATTCATTACACTGGAAGTAAGACCTGCTTTACTGCCCCTGTGTAATTCATTTACTCCATGTGTCACTGTGCAGAGAGTGAATGGCGTGCGGTGGCATTTCAGACAACATAATGAATGTAATGTAATTCTTCACATCCACTGTTAAAATGTTTCAGTCCCGCCGCTGCTGTTTGTTCACTGGCGGTGTAGCATTACACTCTTTGTGTGTGTGTTTTATTACAGAAATATATTTTGGTGCACATCTAGTGTGATAACTTTAGGAGTAGGGTTAGAGTGGATGTTTGCCCGGCTGCATTAGGATTAAGACGGCATCTGTTTAGAAATGTCTGTTAGACTGCTCATCTGACCTGTTTGCTTTAGACAACTGTATGTTTGTGTATGTATCATTTTGTATATTAGGGAATATTATACGCAATAATACATTTTATTTTATATATTATATTCTTTACATATGCTTATATGTAATGCCATTTCAGTTTAGGTTATTTTAAGATAAATTCATCTGAATTAAAATGAGAAAAAAAAAGTAAATTAATAAATGAATAAATAAATTTATATATATATATATATATATATATATATATATATATATATATATATATATATATATATATATATATATATATTAGTAATTATTATTATTTATTGATTATCATCATTATTATAAATGGTTTATTATTATTATTATTATTATTATTATTAATCACTATTAATATTATTATTATGTTTTATTATTATTATGTTTAATTATCATTTATTAATTTATATTATTATTAATTATTATTATTATTGTTGTTTAATTGCAAGTAGTATTTTGTATTTCATGTAAGTCATGTCATAATAAATAAATAAATAAATAAATAAATAAATAAATAAATAAATAAATAAATAAATAAATAAAATGAAATAGTTTTGCTTCTTTAACGGGAGTTTGAATGGGACATAATGGAAGGTAAGTTATTATATGGAACTGTATAAAAATGTAAATATAATAATATATATGAAATTTTCTGAGAAAAAAAAAACTGTTCTTTATGTCTGTCTACAATATCTGTCAATCAGCCATCAAACTTTAGCCTTCAGTTTTTATTCTTATTCATTAAGACAAAAAAGTCAACACGGGCGCATTTTGAAAATGTAGCCCTATACATTTCTGGATGTTGTGAATTATGTAGCCAGAAGTATGTATGGCTGCATTTCATTTTTAAAACGAACTCTAGGGGGCGGTATGACATCATTCCTTTTCGCACTTAACAGCTGACCCCTTATCTCCGCATGGAAGGCTTTTCCACTGTTACCAGTTTGTCTTGACTTGAGACGCAGGGTGGAGTTGACCATGACGACGGGGTTCAAGTCCGGTGAAGAACGGTTATCGAAAGCGGGCAAGCCCAAACATAAAATAAACAAATAAATATTAGGATGTGGTAAAATCTGAAAACGTGGTAAAAATCAGGCGAGGGCTTTTCCTCTTTTGAACTGCTTTTTAAAACTGTTGGTTGGGTTTAGGGAAGAAGAAGGGTGGGTCAGACGATTGGTCAGTCAATCGACAGTCAGCCAGTAGCAGCCTCTAGTGGATATACATGAGAACAGCAGGAGTGAATGGCACTCGCAAGAGAAATTTGACATCTGAAAAAGCATACACAGCGGCCTCTGGATTCGCAAAAACAAAAACTGCCAAAAAACATAGCTCCTAGGACATATTTGGCACTCTTCAGAAATGTATATTGGGGTGTTTTCAGAATGGGCTTGAGTTAAAAAAGGTACTATTTTTTTAGTTAAACATTACACACTAATATATTAATTTGAAATATATTAATTTCTTTGAATTCACTTGAATTCTCTAAATGTGAATTGCAATTTTGCATCCAGCATTATTCTGCACACAACAGTTTAGTTTTTTTGCATTTAAAAACACAATTTTAGGTCAGTGCATTGTATTCTTAGTTCAGCCATGCTTAAGTTTCAGGAAACAGTTTAGTGTGATGGCACAATTAATTCTCAGAGTAAGAGGCTTGTTTATGTGCAGAATCTATTGGAGTCACTGTTGCATTGTGAGTATTGACGGCCAGCTCTGTGCTGCTAGTGTTTTGTGTAAGCAGAGAACAGATGCATTGATCCCAGGGTTCGCTGGCTCCGCAGCGCGCTGAAATGTCCACTACACACCAGGGTGGACACACACACACACACTCTGACATGGGCATCTGAGAACCAACACACACTCGCCCTCTCCATGTCTTGGCTCAACTTTCCCAAGCTCTTCCTTTGATTATCAGCTCTCTTTTTTTGGAAAGATCATTTTTGTTTCTCAGTATTCTCTCTGTCACTGTATCAGATTTGATGCACCAATTTATAAATCATCAACTTGATCTGAAAGTGAAGTAGAACCTCTTGTACACAATTCACAACATGTCTTATTTTAACTGACTGAAAGTTTATCATGTTTAGCAAGCAAAAAGCTTTTTGAATTATTCTAAAATGTCTTCCATTAGAAAGCGGTTTAATTTTTTGAATGATTTTAATAAACAATCAAAACAATAACTTCTTTCTAATAGTTAGAAAGCTGTTTTTTTTTTTTTATCCTCATCTGTTTGCACTATACTTGCATGTTTCCCAAAACATAAAACTAACCATTTTAATAATAAAACAAAACAATAATAATAATAATAATAGTTATTAAAAATAGTTAATAATAACAGCAATAACTTAATGATAAGTAGTCTGGTACAAATATTTAACTGATTACAACTATAACTAAAATAAGAAAAAGGTTTGGCCATTAAAATATGATCAACTGCACCAAATTACATATTTTAACTATAAAACACACACACACACACACACACACACAAACACACATACACACACACACACACACACACACGAGCAATATCACACAAGCAGCAGTGCGATGTGGCTGTATTTTGGCACTAGTGCGAGGCGTGGGTTGGCTCGAGGCCACAGGTCGGGTGCCTTAGTGCCTCACCTGTGACGACATACTCAACTTTATTACATACAGCCATATCAGACTCCTATGAGCATGATATTGTGTTTATACAACAGTTCAACAGCATAAATGTGTGTATAATAATAAAAATCAAACAAGGCGAGTCTAAAAACCCTTTTGTATGAGGAACTACTTTCTTCAGCCATTCATTCACTTCTGCAGCTGACGATCAGAACAGCAAAAATGATTGCTACTTCACCAACATCACTTTAGAGCTAGTATTTGAATGATTCTCTAGCATAATGTCTAAAATGATGACAAAAAGGTGATTTTGCTGACATTTTCAGATTATAAGGCTGAACGGCATGAAATGCCATCAGTCTTCAGAGATTTCCCAGTATTTCTTTGTTGCAATCATGAGATCACAATAACTAACTCTGAAAAAGCTAAAGCAGTGCAATCACTACCAAATTACCGTTGTGTTTGCGATAAGGAAAAACAATAAACGTATGCGGGCACTTCTTCTTTCTTTCTATGTACCGAAATCGTCTGCAGTAATGAAAAACAGGAGACGCATTAGAAATAGGACTTAGGGTTATACCAAAAAGGGGCCTACACAAAATACATACATTTCTAATACAGTATGTTTCATCTCAAACTCAATACACTACAATTACTATGGTATAAATTACAGCACTACAACATACAAAAGAAAGAGATCGACTCAGAAAGTCACTTACCAGTTTAATAATAATTTGATCAGCTGTAGTTTAAAATTATGCTGGGTTTTTCCTCCTCTAAGGGCCTATTATGCAGTCTCTGTCACCATCTTGTGGATGGCGTTGCATAGTTGTAATCTAAACAACTGCATTCTCCTCTAAAAAAGGCTCAAAAGTACATTGTGTTGTCCAACTGCTGCAATATTTGTCAAACTGTAGTGAGTTTGTTATTCTGCTGTCACTCTATGTGGCAGAGCAATACACAAGAGTAAAGGTGCTGTAGGAGTTCTGATATTGCAGAATATCGCACTGTTATCAGCCAATCAGGATTCGATAAATATCTATAAATTATTTTATAACATTTTCTGTATTGTATTTTGTATGTTAGGCTTCACGGGATTGAGGACAAACCCTAAACCTGAACCAGATCGTGACTCTTTAAGTAACCATCAACCTAGCAACTATCCAATGCACCATAGCAACCACAGAACAATAAAAACTTACTCTGGCATTGTTACAGCATACACAAACAGCTCTGAAAGTGTTAATATTGTGACTTTACCTCATCACTTAGTCTACTTTGTGCCTAATCTAGTGTTATGTCTAATACTATATACCAATAAAATATCCTATAGTGCTCAGCATTTATAAGTACACCCCTCATGAATCTATTTGTTAAATTTATATAATTTTAAGGAAGCTATGAAATATTATATTTGTGCGTACTGAAGCCAAATCTGGAGCTTATCTTCAAAATAAATTACAATAATAGTTAAAAAACTAGTACACCCAAATTGATGTCATAGAAAAATATTAAATACAAATTAAAAAAGAGGAAAAATCAAGAAAAGCAAAAAAAAAAAAAAAAGACAAGTTTAGTTGACATTTTGTAGGTTGTAATTTTCAATGTTTTGCTTGAGTTTAATTGTATTATCTTTTACTTTCTAAATATGTTTGGTGACTAAAATATTATTTAAAAATATATATCTGTTTAATAAATCTGTTTTGTTCAAATGCACCAAAGTACATTGCCTATATTAACAGAGAAATGGATACATATTCATTTTCAAAATGGGGTGTACTTAATTATGCTGAGCATATATATATATATAGGGTTTTCAAGGGACTATTGAAGAAAGTACTAATCAAATAAAAGCTTAGAATCCAACCCTTGTGAAAGATGAAGCTTTAATATATATTTATTTTGCACACATACAGCAGGTTAAACTTGAAGAATCTAGTAACCTTTTAGTGGTTCCTAATTAGTCCAAAAACATCATCTCTTCTAAAATAGTAGTTGCCTTCTCTAAACACGCTCATGCGGAGTGACACAAAAAGCTCAAAGTCTGCAGTCAAGTTCTGAATGCAGAAAGAAAACCTCATAGTCTTGACGTAACAGTCAGCCACTTGACGTAACTGTCCTACACGCTGTGCCCTTCATAGTACACACTACACATGCAGTGCCAAGCCACTACAGAAACATCTAAATCCAGCCAACTTGCATATACAGAACTCATGCAATAAGCCTAAATATAGACTCTTGTTCCTCAGAGGGGAAAAGTTCACTCTTGTTATTTAATAATAAATTGGCATCAGGTCATAAAAATATAAAGCAGATATTATTCTGATAGCACTGATCGGAAGGAGAACAAGGACGCAAGGGCAATCAGGTCATTATACAAAATTGTAATATTTTTCAGATGAATGTCACTAAAATACTTTTTAACACCTATTTCTTACATGCATTAAAAATAATGATTGATTATTGATTTTAATTTATCTTAAAATCCTCTAATGTTCTTAATGATTTATGACAGAAGAGTTGTAATTAGGATTGTTGCAATGTTTATTTTTTTCAGTTTGCCCCAGAGCATATTTTTAGCTGGGCTCTTTCTAATGTTGAATCACCCACTGCTGCGATTAACTTTCCCTCCTCTTTTTATCCTAAACATTACTTGCGATCGGCTTTTGCCGTCCTTTCCCAGCCATCCCAAATAACCTTTCTTACCCATTAACCACCTTGTTCTCATGAAGCACCCTCTTCTCGATACGAAAGTGGCACATTATCACAGCTTCAGCGGGACGAATCCCAAATGCGTCAGTGTGTGCTCCATAATAACTGCTCCCAACAGTAATTACTGAAAGCTGTCATTGCTTCCTATCCAAGATCTCTCAGTTCACCTCTCAACGGAATTCAATTTCTGCCGCTTTAACATTCCAGCACAGCGACTCAAACGGGGAAGCGCGCTCCATCTGCCGCGAGAAGTGATTGATCATTGTGTGCTATACCTGTGGTTTAGAGCGGCAATACACCGAGATAACCTACAGGTCTGTTTGCTTTCGCTCGCACTTGTGAAACTTTACTATTGGATACAACAAGCATCCAACCTGTAGGTGCACTTTGAGGAGGATTCATAACACAAGCACACTTAGCATTCATCACAAAGCTGCTACTAAAACACAGTTCCGCGCTAATTAACAGGTGTGCAATTAAAAAATGTGAATAAATGAAAGTGCATGCATGCACCAGCAGCAGAGTCCCTGGCTGAAGTGAAGGTGATCAGTTACCTGCTTTGGCAAACCACATCCAGCCCGGACGCCCGACAGCACATTTTCTCCTCCGTGACTCGTCCTGATTTTTTTTTTCTTCTTCTTTTTTCCCCCGTCCCCCCCTCCTTCTTTCTCTCTCTCTTTCTCTCTCGTGGCTCTTGTTTGATTCTATTTCAGTGTAGACAGAACAGCCCACTGTGACAGTGGCATGGTCTCTAGCAGTTTGGCAGAAGGTCACATCATCTTCCGTGAGGGGAGGGTGGGACGGATGGAGGGAGGGGAGGGGAGGAGAGATGGAGGGAGAGCGGATGCCGGAGGAGAAACGACAGGCGGGAGGCGACTGTCCACAAGTGTCCTGGTGCAGAAGCGCATAGAGCTCCTTGTCCGGGACGCTCACTGGTTAAGTGGACACATGTGTGGACACCCTCATTGGACAGGTCCAAATGTGTCAGCGTCTCATCTGCATCCAAAACCAAATGTAGATCAGTCAATAGAAATCACAAGCTCAGTCTCAAATAGTTCCGAAAGTATCTTCTAAGTCTAAATGGTAACTTTGTTTACCTTGTTGAATTGTTTCCGTTGGGCGCTTCCAGCGTAGTCCTCATTCTGCTAAAAAAGCACAATGGATTACTCTGAAAGCTGGCAGTTGGGAGGGCACACAGGTGGCACAGGCCGACAGGTGGAGCTTTCTTGTTTTAGCAGGCTGTTGATCACGGCCAATAGATTTTTCAGCTTCTTTTATTCCCTGGAGTTGTATTTCTCTTATCGGCCGCCACTGAAAGGCGACTCGTTTAGTTTGTTGGAGCTGATGTGTTGGTCTGTGGCTGCAGAGTGCAGTTGCGGTTCTCAGATTACTGTAGTTGTAATCCCGGCTCCTTCTGCACTCCATATCAGAGGCAGGACTTGTGAGCCGTAATCATTCTGTGGTAAGGATTTATTCTAACTCTCTCTCTCCCTTTTTTTTTCTCTCTATAACCCTCCCTTCTCTCTTTCTCTCTAGACCATCTTCTCTCTCTCTCTCTCTCTCTCTCTCTCTCTCTCTCTCTCTCTCTCTCTCTCTCTCTCTCTCTCTCTCTCTCTCTTAAATAACTCTACTTTAACAGATGGCTGCCATGGTTGTGAGGCATTTCTACTGCTATTCTTTGAAGTCCAGACACAATATTGGTAGCAATTTCATACTCTGAGAATGGAGCGCTTTCGGCATTGCTGGAGATTCAGAATTTTTTTAATGTAGTTTATAACTGTAGTGTATACATCAGGTTTGGGTTTTTCTACCAATAGCCAAAGGCTGTTGCCCGACAAACATTTCTCTCAGGAGGTCAGGAGGTGAATTTTATCTTTTTTAAACAGCAGTACTGCACAATATAATTGCAAAATTATCAGTTTCACGATGATAGTATATGCAACATCGCAGTATCGCAGACACGTTATAATAGACATTTATTTTATGCATTGGTTGTTTATCTAAATTTTGGCCAATCAGATGGAGTCTTATTATTTTTTTCCCCGCCTTCCCCACCTGTTCTGCTATTGGCTGGAGCAGCCCAAAGGTGACCCCAGAGCTGAAAATAAACTTGACTTCACTATAAAATTCTTACAGACTCCAGACTTTTGAAAGGTAGCATACCTTAAGAATTCATTTCTTAACGGTCTCTTTTTTCTTGTAATCAGCCAACAATGTAAATTTTGTTTATTTACTCATCCTTGTTTCATTCTAAACCTTTATGACATTTTTTTCCTTCTCTGAAACACACAAGAAGATATTTGAAGAATCTTTTAGCTGTCTGCATTATGAAAACTTAAATCTCTAAGCTCTAAATCAGGGATGCCCAAATTGTTTCTCATGAAGGTCCAAAAACCAAACTTGATTGAGGCTAGTGAGCCGAAGGTAAATATAGTTGCCATGTGTAAGTTCCTTATTTATTTAATAATATTCAAAAGTAACTAGAAAACATTGCTTTATATTAATTAATACAGTATATTTTAAAAACAGCTAGCTGGCAGCCTACTCTTTGCAACTCTCATATGGTCACCTACTAAAGCTAAGCAGGGCTGCAACTGGTCAGTACCTGAATGGAAGACCGCTTGGGAAAGCTAGGTTACTGCCAGAAGTGGTGAAGGGGGAAGGGGACTCTATACTGCTCAGTGAACACTGTCTTTTGGATGAGACGTTAAATCGAGGTCTTGACTCTCTGTGGTTGTTAAAAAAAAAAGTAGGGGTTTAAGCCTGGCATCATTGGCCCCTATCCATCCCCTATCTTAATTGGCTTCATCACTCTGTTTCTTCTTCACCAGTGTGGTGTGCGGTCTGGCACAACATGGCTGATGTCGCATCATCTAGAGATGAATGCTGCAAGCTGGTGGTGGATGAGGAGATTTCCCCCAATGTGTAAAGCGCTTGTAAATGTCTAGAAAAGTGCTAAATAAATGTAAGGAACTATTATTATTATTATTATTATTATTATTATTATTATTATTATTATTATTATTACATTTTTTTAAATGAACCTTATTTATCACTCATTTATAACAGAATACACTTGTTTTGCCTTGATTTGCTCGCTGATGTCTTCTTCATAGTTCTCTATCCATTGAGTGACAGTATTTACAAACTTGGATTCATTTACAACATTTATATTAAATTTTCTTTTTTGTAGCTCAGCAATAAAACAAACAAACAAAAAAGGTTATGTCAAATTAGCACTGATGACCTCTGTTAAAAGCATTCTCCCCAACTCTCTCCATCATTCTAACTCTCTTCGCAGATGTGATGGTAGGCTAAATCAAAGGTTACAATGGGCCATCTTTGGCCCGTGGGCCCTACTTTAGGCATCTCTGCTATATATAAATACATAATAATAATAAAGAATACATATTACTCAACTGAAATAATTCAAGTCATCTTAAGTGACTCAATCACATTGTTTAATCAAATATATATATTATTCATATATGTATTAATTTATTGTGTATACACAGACTGCATCAAATATGGTGACACAAATGTCAGTTAGCATCAAACCTAAAGTACCTCTTGAACATCGCATGGACAAATACAATTGAGTCAACCTAAACAATACAAAAACAACAAAAGCAGATTGTAAAACTCTGATGCACAGAATTAAACAATAATTTTGAGTTATATTGCATTAAGATCTTGGCAGGTTTTTTGTTGGGGGGGAAATGACAATTTCATGGGGATAGCTAAAAGTCAATTAGATGTCAAATTTGATATTTTTAATGATAAAAAATATAAATAATAAATAAATTAAGCTTTTGGCAGCAAATGGCTGAATATTGCTAATGATTTAAAAAACTGATTCAAAATTATAAGGATTAAAAATGACGATAAATTAGTATTTTGGAGCTACACTGTTATCTTTATAACGTTTTCATCAAATAATTCTTGTTCTAAATAAGTCTGATGAAAGAAGTAAACCAATTAAAATAAAAAACAAGTAATGGGTGTCTTCTGAAAATTCAAAAACAGTGCACATGGAAAGTATTCACAGCGCTTTGTTTTGCACATTTTTTTATGTTACAGCCTTATTCCAAAATAGATTAAATTAATTTATTTCCTCAAAATTCTCCACACAATACTCCATAATGACAATGTAAAAAAAAAATATATATATATATATATATATATATATATATATATATATATATATATATATATATATATATATATAAATTGTTGCAAATTTTTTTAAAATGAAAAAAGCTGAAAAATCACATGTAGGTATTCACAGCCTTTGCAGTGAAGCTCTAAATTGAGCTCAGGTACAGTACATTCTGTTTCAACTGATCACTTTTGAGATATTTCATTGGAACTTCATTGGAGTTCACTACACTTCATTGGAGTTCACCTGTGGTAAATTCAGTTGATTGGACATGATTTGAAAAGCCATACACCTGTCAATATAAAGTCTCAGGCATACACCTGTCTATATAAGGGTTGACTGTGCATGTCAAAACACAAACCAAGCATGAAGACAAAGGAATTGTCTGTAGACCTCAGAGACAGGATTGTCTCGAGGTACAAGGCTGCGGAAGGTTACAGAAACATTTCTGCTGCTCTGAAATTTCCAATGAGCACAGCGACCTCCATCATCCGTAAGTAGAGGATGTTTGGAACCAACGGGACTTTTCCTAGAGCTGGCCAGGCATTTAAACTGAGTGATCGGGGGAGAAGAGAAGAGTCAGGGAGGTGATCAATAACCGAATGGTCACTCTGGCTGAGTTCCAGCGTTCTTCTGTGGAGAGAGGAGAATCTAACTGAAGGACAACCATCTGTGCAACAATCCACCAATCCTGCCTGTATGCCAGGTGTTACGTTTGTAGAAAAACAAGCACCGCTCAGCACCAGGCTAATACCATCCCTACAGTGAAGCATGGTGGTGTCAGTATCATGCTTTGGGTATGTTTTTGCAGCAACAGGAACTGGAAGACTAGTCAGGATAGAGGGAAAGATGAATGCAGCAATGTACAGAGACATCCTGAATGAAAACCTGCTTCAGGGGGCTCTTGACCTCAGACTAGGGTGACGGTTCATCTTCCAGCAGGACAATGAGCCAAAGCACACCGCCAAAATATTAATGGAGTGGCTTCACAACAACTCAGTGAATGTCCTTGAATGGCCCAGCTAGTGCCCAGTCCTAAATCCTATTGAACATCTCTGGAGAGATCTTAAAATGGCTGTACACCGTCGCTTCCCATCCAACCTGATAGAGCTTGAGAGGTACTGCAAAGTGGAATGCGCAAACATTCCCAAAGACAGTTGTGCCAAGCTTGCGGCATCATATTCAAAAAGACTTGATGCTGTAATTGTTGCCAAAAGTGCATCAACAAAGTACTGAGGAAAGGCTGTGAATACTTATGAACATACTTATAAACACTTTTTCAGGTTTATTATTTTTGATAAATTTGCAACAATTTTAAAACTTCTTTTTTTACACTGTCATTATGGGGTATTGTGTGTAGAATTTTGAGAAAATAAATAAATTTTATCCATTTTAGAATGAGAATAAAAAATGTGGAAAAAGTAAAGCGCCATGAATACTTTCCAGATGTACTGTATATTCTCACTACACAAACTCTATCTTGAATAAAAAGGAAAATCACTTTAAACAGAATTCACTTTTAATAATAATATCAAAATCCCTCTAGCCACTATTAACACAGCAATACAAATAGGAAAACATTTGTTTTCAATCATCAAGCCGTTCAGTTCCACTCGATGTCTCCATGACCTATGACCTAGTTTGGTGGCTCCTGAAAATAGAATTAAAGTAAAACAGGCAAATGCACTGAACATTCTTAAACAATGTATTAACTTTATTCATTAGTCAAAATCATTTCAAGATTAAATACTGATTCAAATAATCATATTAATAAAGCAATGAGATCCCTGCTGGGACAGCTCGGAAGACAGAAATCTGAATCCATCAGATCAATCTTGTTGCATTTGGTGTAAAAGCACCATTTTGATTGGTTTTTGGCTACATCTAATGACAGTTATTCTTAAAGTAAAGTTTATCACATTTTACCATGTTCGCAAAGTAAATGAAACTACTAAAACAAAATAAAAAACAAAAAAAAAAATCAGGAAAAATGTAATCAGACTCAAAATCAAAAACCAAGTGAGCAAATTTTGTTAACTAGCAAAGAGTTCTCCATTTTATTGCTCTACATCAAATCTATTGTTTAGTAATGGCGCTTTCTTAGGATACTTGTATGTTTTTGTGCATGTGACTTCTGCAAATAATTTTTTTGGTTTGGAGAACGTCCGGTCAAAAGAACTCAAACAAATCATTTCAGATAAGTTTTTGTGTTGCATCCACATACATAATGAAAATTAAGTAAGAGGCACAAGTTTGACTTTGTGCTTTACTTTGATCCATCATAAAAATAATGTTATGTTTACAGGGTGTCTGCGGGGTCTTAAAAAGTATTAAAGTAGGTAATGGGAGGGCCTGGTTTTTAAAAAAAAGTAATAAGGTTTCAATCTTAACAGTTAAAAACAGATTTTACAGCATATGATAGAAAATGCATAAAAGAGCTGTATTATTATATTGGTCGAGGCCCCCTAATTGCACGGGGCTCTAAACGGCTGCTTATTGGCTAAGTACGTCCCTGGTTATTGATGTGCATTAATGTTATACATGTTGTTTTTTTTAAATGGAAATTTCATGCTAACCAAAACAACAGTACCAAACAGTATTGCTGCTTCGCAATATTTCAGACACATGGGCATAGAGGAGCTAAGCCACACCACACGCAACAACTTGATCTTTCATAGTTAAAGGAATTAGTCAAAAGGCGCGCAACATTTTAATGCTAGAAAGCATGGTTTTTATGCTGCAATGGCCCCTTTGAATTTGAGATCAATGTTGCGAATTTTGACACTCTTGTCAACGAAGCTGAAGGCAGACAACGTTGTCGCCTGGGCGGCCAGAGCAAACTTTGATGCTCTCACTGCCTTTGGTGTGATTGCACAGCTATCTTTGCTAACAATTGTCCTGTCCCAACAAACCATACATCAATTAAAAACTTATAAATTGACCTTTCAGATGACATAGTCCACAATTGTTAAGCTCTTTTAATATTCGATTAGTGTTATGTGAGGAGAAAAACCTCGCCTCGTTAAAATTTTAAAAGCTTCCCTGAGTGTTAACAGTTTAACAGAAGTTCCTGTCATAATTCACACAATGCACCGTTGGGCGTAGGAAAAAGGTGGATGTATAGATTAGATAATTGCCTGGAGGGCATGCTTTAGCGGCCGGACGTCAGCGCTGATTGTGGCCGTTAGCACGTCAGCAGTACCCGTTGGCGAGGAGCAGGAGATTAGCTTGAGCGTTTGCGGCGAAGGGCGGAGGAGGACACACATGTCAGGATGAAGGAAAAGAGAGACGGGCAGAGATGGGCATATGCTCTCACTCCACGACTTGGCCACAGCGTTTCACACACTAGAACGCTGAACAAGAACAACAGGACAGAGATATAAAACAGTAGATGAGTAAAAAAAAAAAGGCATGTGCGAAATCAAAATCCATAACATACACACTCTTCCTCGTCATGTGAGAAATTGTGGTTGTTATTAGTCATTGGTTTGTCAGAATATAGGAAAAGGAGGGGGAAAATGCCCAACTTGGCATGGACAGGATCTCAGGGGAAACATCCAAATATAGCCAGACGTCTCAGAGTATTGAACAACAGCAGCTCAGCTTACGTCCTCAAACCTTATTCCAATGCCCTCTCGCTCACTGTTTTTGTTTCATTGTTGGTGCTTATGAGAGGAGAAGACTTAATGGAAGTCTAATACTACCTTGTGAAGAAAAGGTGCCTACTTTTGAGTGTGTAACAGAAAGGTATCATTAAGCTGCAGGACGTAGTGTTTCATCATTAACATACCAATACATACTAAACGGTATACTGCCAACACAGGCTCATTCTGAAAACATATCCCTATATACATTTCTGAAGATCGCAAATTATGTAGCCAGAGCTATGCATGGCTGCCTTTCGTCTTGAAAATGAATGTTATGGGGCAGTATGCCGTTCCTTTTCTTGCCTACCAGCTGACCGCTTACCTCTGTATGGACGGCTTTCTCGCTGTTACCAGTTTGTCCGGTAGCTCGAGTTGACCGCTTCAAGAGGATTTAAGTCAGGCGAAGTACCATTCTAGAAATCAGGTAAGACAAAAAAAAAAGCTAAAAAATAAATGAATAAACAAGTAAATTACAGGGTAAGAATGTGGTAGAATCTGAAAACGTGGTAAAAAATCAGGGGGCTTTTCTTTTTCTGGTTTGCTAAAACACTGCGGTTGGTGGTGTTTTAAGCAAGGGGGTGGGTGGGTCAATCTGTGCTTTTGAAAACATTATTGATTGGGTTTAGAGAAGGGGGAGGATGGGGGGATCGGTCGGTCAGTTGGTCAGTAAGTCAGTCAGTCAACAGCGGCCTCTGGTGGATTTATGCAAGAACAGCAGGCGTGAATGGCACTTGCGAGAGAAATTTTACATCTGAAAAAGCATACAGAGCGGCCTCTGGTTGATTCACAAAAACAAAAACTGCAAAAAATGTAACTCCTGGGATGTATTTTGCTCGCTCCAGAAATGTATATAGGGTTACGTAATCAGAATGAGCCTGAGTTGTATACTTGCCTACTTACTGTGCGTCTAAATTCAAAAGGTGTATCCCAGATAGTATACTTAAGCACTATTCTTTGCCATTTTGTAGAACAAAGCAGTGGCCAGCTAGAGTTTGAGCTTGCAAAATCCTGTTGTACAGTAGTAGACATTGATAAAGTAAGAAAATGCTCCATATCTTTAATTTCTGAACAGAGAGGTCAGGTTTTGATCTTCTATTGGTCTCACGCTGTAAAGCGATGCTATTTCGCAGGTCAGAGTTCACCAAGCTTGAACTTTCAAAAGCAGAGACATGCAAAACTAGTCGCATAAGCTTGCGTTTACGCTGTGTTGCGTTTGCATACTGTTTGTATGAATGGAAGTCTATGGGGCGAAAAGTGCAGTGTGACCGTGGCTTTAATAATATAAGTGAAAATTCGAAAAAGAATAAGTGCACTTTAAATACAGGGATATTGTAGCCTACTTATACAACCGATAAACAGAAGTGTTGAATGTTGCATGAACACTTCATGCACTCACTGGGCAGCTAAGTTTGGATTACTTTATTTAATTTGGGCTGTGCGTGTAAAATTCTCCTGTGTAAGTGATTATGTCGCCGTGTGATGATGCATGTAGTTGTACTGATAACAGCTAATGTTTGGTTTTTTAATTCACTCAATTGGCAACCGTTAAACTCCGACTGAGAAACGGTTTGAGTGTCAGTTTTTAACAAAAAGGTTAGTTTTCCATTTGGGATGACACTAATCTCATTAGTACATGGCGAGTTTTAGCGAGAAGTATACAGTAAGAAGTATTCAGTTCATATAATCTTTATTTATATAATGCTTTTACAATGTAAAGCTTCACATAGAAGTTCTGGTTAATTGAAACTGTGTCCGTCTGACACTGTTTAGTTCAGTTCAGTGTGGTTTCAATTTCACTGCTGAAGGTCCAAACACGGATCCATCAATGTGCAGCTCCACAAGTCCCAAACTAAGCAAGTCAGTGGCGAGGAACATAACTTCACCAATAGATGAAAGTGAAGGGGGAAAAAAAAACTCTAGAGAAACCAGGTTTAGTTGGGCATGACCATTTCTCCTCTGACCAAACTTCTTAGATAGTTCATAAGTATCCATATGACCTACTGCTTCCAGAGAAGCGGGCATTTGATAGATACTCTATCCCATGAGGCCAGACAAGAGAATTTATGAATGGGAGTGAATCGACACAACTAATGTGTGAAGGTCATGTGATGATGACAACATGAAAAATGCAGCACCCCTGAATTCCATTCATACTACCCACATTTATACCGTTGACCTTATTCTATCACGTGAGAGCAACATAGCCATTGAAACCTTATTGGCTAAAGACTGGTCTCACTCAGTTTCATAGATAATTAGCTGTAAAAACGATCTGTTATGTTGCTTGATATTTCAAACTGATATTTTCTTATACATTCATGAATAAGAAAATACCACAGACAAAATAAATCAGAAATCCTAAAACAATCGCAGATAAGAGCTTACTTGCCCATTGCAGAATCAATATCTAACTTCTTATATACACTCACTGGCCATTTTATTAGGTACACCTTAATAGTCCTAGTTTTGCCTTCAGAACTGCCTTAATCCTGGCGACGCAGTGGCGCAGGAGGTAGTGCTGTCGCCACACAGCAAGAAGGTCGCTGGGTTGCTGGTTCGAGCCTCAGCGTTTCTGTGTGGAGTTTGCATGTTCTCCCTGCGTTCGCGTGGGTTTCCTCCGGGTGCTCCGGTTTCCCCCACAGTCCAAAGACATGTCTGAAAAAAGCGTTGCATGCAGAACTGTTGCAAACAATTTATTTGTGTTGAATTTAAACAAACAAATTAAGATTAATAATGTTCAACTTAATTTGTTTGTTTAAATTCAGCCCAAATAAATTGTTTACAACCGCTTAACATAAAAAAAATTAAGTAAATCAAAGGAATCATCTTTGAATCTTTTTTTTCTGTGTACAGGTGAATTGGGTAGGCTAAATTGTCCGAAGTGTATGAGTGTGTGTGTTTGTGTGAATGAGTGTATGTGAACGGTATGTTTCCCAGAGATGGGTTGCGGCTGGAAGGGCATCCGCTGCGAAAAAACGTGCTGGATAAGTTGGCGGTTCATTCCGCTTTAGCGACCCCGGATTAATAAAGGGAATAAGCCGACAAGAAAATGAATGAATGAACGAATGACTGCCTTAATCCTTCCTGGCATAGATTCAACAACTTACTGGAAATATTCCTCAGAGATTTTGGTCCATACTGATAGCATAGGGAAAGCATCACGCAGTTGCTGCAGAAGTGATGGCACATCCATGATGTGAATCTCCCGTTTCACTACATCCTAAAGATGCTCTATTGGATTGATATCTGGTGACTGTTGAGGCTGTTTGAGTACAGTGAACTCATTGTCATGTTCAAGAAACCAGTCTGAGATGATTCACGCTTTATGGCATGTTATCCTGCTGGAAGTAGTCATTAGTAGATGGGTACCCTGTGTTCATAAAGGGATGCACATAGTCAGCAACAATACTCAGGTAGGCTGTGACGTTGACACAATGCTCAATTGGAACTAATTGGTTCAAAAGTGTGTCAAGAAAATATCCCCCACACCATTACACCACCACCACTAACTGTCTGAATCATTGTTCAGGCCGGATGGATCCATGTTTTTATGTTGTTGATGCCAAATTAATTTCTAATTTTCTATCGTCCAATTTTGGTGAGCCTGTGTGAATTGTAGCCTCAGTTTCCTATTCTTAGCTGGCAGGAGTGGCACCAGCTGTGGTCTTCTGCTGCTGTAGCCCATCTGCCTCAAGGTTTGATGTGTTGTGCATTCAGATACCTCGGTTGTAATGAGTGGTTATTTGAGTTACTGTTGCCTTTCTATCAGCTGGAACCAGTCTGGCCATTGTCCTCTGACCTCTGTCATTATCAAGGCATTTGTGCCCACAGAACTGCCACTCACTGGATATTTTCTCTTTTTTGGACCCTTCTCTGTAAACCCTAGAGATGGTTGTGCATAAAAATCCTTTTAGATCAGCAGTTTCTGAAATACTCACACCAGCCTGTCTGGCACCAACAACTATGCCTCATTCAAAGTCACCTAAATCTCCTTTCTTCCCCATTCTGATGCTCGATTTGAACTGCAGAAGTTCATCTTAACCATGTCTACATGCGTAAATGCATTGAGTTGCTGCCATGTAATTGACTGATTACAAATTTGCGTTAACGAGCAGTTGGACAGGTGTACCTAATAAAGTGGCCGGTGAGTGCATCATTACAATATATAGCTTATTTTTTTAAGACTTGTGAAGGATGTTCAAATTCAGTTGTAGTAATAATAGTATGCACATGTTTCTTTTATTTTATCCATGCTGGAGATGAAGTAGCACATTAATCTGCCATCCGTGAGTTTTTTTATAGAGAGAAATCTCCACGTGTTTGCATAACTATGTGTTCAAAAGTGTTCAATGTTGTTGCAGATGAAACAACGTGGATGACATAAATAGTTTTCTACCATTAATCATTCAAGCCCTTTTAGCCAATGCTGCGTTCCAGAAACAGTCGGACGTGGGAATATCAACAGTGAAATGTCCCACTTCCGACCTAAGTGCGTTCCAATCAATCGTGCATCACAATCACGCTTTCACCACATGAGTTGTGAATATTTCAGAACTTTGCATGTTATTGTGCTAATCATTGCTAAACCAAAAATAATAGAAAATGCTAGGTATCCTTTGAATACAGCTGAAAACAAAAAGAACATTATTTATCACAGTATCTGCTTTTTAAGTGTGACGTCACACGAAGCAGCTTCTGGGTCCAAGTGCTATGTCAAACAGTATGGGGAGGCTGATTAAATGGTAATAATAAACGTTTACAAAGCAATGTGAAAATCACGATCGCAGTATATATTTCTCCATGCCTAATACCCAATGGCCAGAGTGTGGTTAATTTTTATAAATTGTTAAAATATTGATGTCTGTGATACAGTAAGTCCAGAGATTAATAAGTGCACCATGATTTTATATTAAATAAAATCAGTTTTAATGTGTGATATGACTAAAAAGTGGTCATAAACAAATATTGTCAGTATTCCATACGTCACGACTTAACAAGTGGATAAACTGATATTATCACAGAAATAGCCTGTATTAGAAGGATTCCCTTTCATTTATATGTTTAACATAAGATAGCGCCATGCTAATATCTAAATTCTGACTGCATATCGAAATATAATCCAAAGGTTTGCTGCGCTCTTCTAGCGCTGGACTTTTAAAATTTCACTCTGCAATTCTGATGTGATCTGGCGACATTTCTTTTAGTCACTATGCACTATGCTCCAGAAATTTGGAATTGTTCCCTAATGAAATGAAAGAATTCCCCAGCATTCATGTTTTTAAAAAGCGTGTTAAGACGCACCTTTTTAAAATTACATATGAAAATAGCCGTTTGTGAAGTGTATGCATTTTTTGTATATTGTGTAGGTGTAGGTACAGTCTGTACGTATGTACGATGTGTGCATGCATATGTGAGGACTATTGTATGTGTGATTGTGTAGATCAGTGGTCACCAAACTTGTTCCTGGAGGGCCGGTGTCCTTTAGCTCCAACCCTAATCAAACACACCTGAACAAGCTAATCAAGCTCTTACTAGGTATACTGGAAACACCCAGGCAGGTGTGTTGAGGCAAGTTAGAGCTAAACCCTGCAGGTACACCGGCCCTCCAGGACCGAGAATGGTGACCCCTGGTGTAGATGTATGCTTAAATGTGTGTACATGTGTGCATTTTTCCGAGTATATGTTTGTTTGTTTTGCTTTATTTGTCTATACTTTTGTTGTTGTTGTTTATTTTAATGCTTGTTTGTTGTTTGTGAAGCGTTTTAAGTTGCATGTATGTAGGAAAAGTGCTATGCAAATAAAATGTATTATTGTTATTATTATTTTTAATGTTAATTAATGTTCATATTATTATTAAATAGTCAATAGGCAGGTTTCCAGCCTAACGTAATGTGAATCAAAAGAATCCAGTGCATTACCATCAAGTTGTTAGAGCAGCTGACGGTGGTAACATCTAAAATTTAACCCCCACATGCTGACCACAGTAAAGACTTCATTTTTTTATCTCAAAAACATTTCACAAATCCACACCATGTTATAATTTTCTATGGCAGAAACTGATTAATACTTTCATTTTTCCCGCTTCCATTTCCAAAAGTAACATCAATAAACTACAATATGTTCAAAACTCAGCGGCCAGAATTCCGACAGGGACTAAAATCAGAGAGCACATTACTCCGGTTTTGGAATCTCTCCATTGGTCAGATTCCGTATCGATTTTAAAATAATCCTCATGCTTACATACAAGGCACTGCATGGTTTGGCTCCACACTATCTGTCTAAACTTTTAACATGGTACTCCCCTTCACGTGACCTCCGTTCCTCTGTGGTCTTTTAACAGTCCCCTCCACTCATCCGCGCGCTATGGGTGACCGGGCCTTTGCATCCCTGGCTCCGAGGCTCTGGAACTCTCTCCTCGATGACATTAGACATGTTGAATCTTTTAAATGGTTTAAATCATCCTTGAAAACTCACTATTTAACACTTGCCTATTCATGAATTGTTCATTCTTGGTTTGTTTTATGTTTCTAGATATTTGAATGTTTAATCAATTGTGAACGTTTTATCTTGAATGATTCAATTTTACTGTTTATATCTGTATCTTTTTTGTGTAAAGTGCTTTGACAATTTAGTTTTAAAGATGCTATATAAGAATAAATTATTATTATTATTAGGGGTAGTAGTATTGCTAGCCTTGTAACCAACAGTAAACAAGGCAAGCATAATGGAGACAGTTGATTAGTCATGTGGGTGTCACATGGGTGCTACACTAGAGTTTATTCAGCAATTGTGTTTCCATTTCCCAGTATTCACCTTGAACCTTTTCGTAAAAACCCAAACCACCTCAATCACGCTTTTTTTTACCAATAAAAAGAGGTTTTTATTCTAAATTTGTTGTCTCTATCACTTGTTTCTCATACATTACTTCAAAATTCGCAATAGAATTCCAGCTAGTGTCCGTATTTTAGGCATCATCATGGCTTAAATGCATCTAAGTACCTCAAATATTATGTTTATATACCAATTTACTGAATTACTAAAATCTATTTTGTAGTTGGTTCTATGTACTACACTGACAACTACCAAAACACACAGGTGGTGATTAAAAAAACACAACGAATCAACTTTTTCACACAAAGGTCATCAATTAAACACAACAACATATTTAACCCCCTAATATACTTACTCTTACTCCGTAAGAGCCGTTTATATCGAAGTTGATATGTAGCCGCACCATGTTGGTGTTTCGTAACATTTTTATGAGGTGGGTCATTTATGGTGGCCGAGAAAGCTTAACTCGCTGCAATTTAAGAAAGCGCATGCAATTACAAAAACACCAGCAAATAAAGAAACGATCACAACACAATAAAACGAAGAAATGCGCAGCAATTGGTCACAACACAAACAACTTTAAAAACGCGCTGCAATTAGTCACGACACTTGCAAATATCCAAATATCACAACAGAAATGTTTCAAGGGGACCCAAAAACATGACGGACCCTGATGAGATATGTGTTATTATGTCGTGTAATCAGGATATTAAAATAAACAAAAACAACTCGCCTTTCAAAGACCACCGATCACTTCACTGAGCAACAGTCACGGCATAATAACACAACCATATCTCAGCAGGATAAAACATTTCCGTTGTGTTACGTGGATATTCGCAAGTGTTGTGACCATTTGCTGCGTGTTTCTTCAGTTGTTTGTGTTGTGACTATTGCTAAGCGTTTCTTCAGCTGTTTGTGTTGTGCGAATTTGCGACACGTGTGCTGTCAAATTGATGAAGATCATTTCTTTATTTGCTGGTGTTTTTTTGTAATTGCATGTGCTTTTTCAAAATTGCAGCAAGTTAAGCTCTCTTGGCCACCATGGGTCATTAGCCCAACGCTCAACCCCCAACCTGGAGGACCAGGACATACACATACAAACACTACGGATAATTTAGCTTACCCAATTCACCTACAGTACATATTTTTGGACTTGTGGAGGAAACACGGAGGAAACCCACACAAACATGGGAAAAACATGCCAACTCCACACAGAAATGGCAACTGACGCAGCTGAGGCTCAAACCAGCAACCTTCCTGCTGTGAGGCGACAGCGATACCCACTGTGCCCCCATGCCCCCAAACCCCCCAATATACGTGGCAAAAACATTAGTGTCCAGTTCAGTGAATTGATTAGTTGATTTGTTTTTGTTTTTTATATGATTTTTTTTAAACTTTGCTGCTCTTTTTCCAAACCTAGTATGTTTTTGAATAACTAAACGTATCTGTTACACTTAATAACTGTAAAACATTCCTCATAAACACTACTCAACCAATATTTCAACATAATTCAAATAAGAAATGCTATTACTTTTCAAATCCAATTGAATGCAAACATAAAGTTGGACATCTCATCTTTGTCCCACAGGAGAGTTAAGAAAGGGAAAGGAAACAAGCATTAAATGTGAGCTGTCACACAGGCAATTCTTGGAATGTCAAATTACTCCGTTTCCCTGTAAATTATAAGCTGATTTTTTTCCCCATGTCCAACATCTGAAAATGTAATAGTGCTAAAAAATAGTGACTAAATTTACTGTCAATTTGCAATGACAGTATTGCTTGTGTGTGTGTGTGTGTGTGTGTGTGTGTGTGTGTGTGTGTGTGTGTGTGTGTGTGTGTGTGTTGTAAAACCCCATACTTAAGTGCAGCGCGAAAAGCCCAAAATCCCTAAAACATTTTGCCATATCAGTTTAGTTTGAAATCCTCCTCCCTACATCCACTATAATACTCTTGTCCAGGTTAACAGGTGCAGTGTTACAGAAAGAAACAAGAAGCACATTTACGCATAAGCTACATAATACTGTTGTACTGTTGTTCACTGTGAAGATGATGAACATCTACAGTTGTTCAGTGTCTGGCCTCTCAGGTCCCAACACTGTCATCCAGTCTTGAGAAATAGAAAGCAGGTTTGGCATTACAAGTGTGTGAGGACAGCTAGAGACAATTTCTGGATTGTTTTGATAACAAAACGATGAAAACTATGAACGTTTATTATACACTCAGAAAAAGTCATTTGCAGCAATGTCATAGAAAAAATCCTCTTTTTCATCACTATAAAATATAGTTTGAGGGTAAAGCTCCTGGAATATTTGAGGTTCGCCTTGAAACACTTGGATCTTAAAATCAAAGAAAGCATCAAAACGGTTCTATTTAAGCTGCTACAGTTCAAGTGGAAAAAAGCAGGTGTGATAAATACATCTTGCTCTAGTGTTTAAGGTCTGGTTGTAATTTCCTGCTAGACTTAGTTGTTGTGATGTGTGAAACATCTTTTTTTGCCCACCAGATTTGTTTTTTCTTCAGCAGTATTACGCTGCCCTCTGTTGGTGGTCCATGGAAGCTCCCCTAAGTAGTTATTTGTGCTATGCTTGAACACTCATTTTTAATGTAATATGTTAAGGTAAAAGGTTGCAAACAATGTATATCAGCTGAATTTAAACAAATTTAATTTAGTAACGTTCAACCTAATTTGTTTAAATTCAGCCCATATAAAGTGCTTGCAACCACTTACCTTAAAAAATGTAGTAAATCCAATGAATCATTTAATTTAGTGTAGATATTTGTGAGAATCTTACATTGTGTATTATTAAACAACCGTCAGGACATTTCTGGAAGATTCAAACTTGTTTGACCAATATACAGAAAAGAAATAAAGACAACTATATTTAAGTATACAAACATTTGTTAAACTAATTTCCGTGACTTTTCCAAAACTTTGTGCGTTGTTCAGTTTGTTCAAAACTTTTCAAGGCCATGTCAAAATTCCAGGACTTTTTCAGGTTTTTCATGACCGTATGAACCCTGAGTGTCAGATCTAGACCTGTTCCAGCAAACTGATTCTTTTCCTTACCTAAGTTCAAAGTGGATTATGTGAAACAGTATTATGTGATACAGATTGTACAAAAAAGCCACCTTTTTATTTGGTGTAAATTTAAATTTATTTATTTATTTGGTAAGTTTTTTTTTATTATTTCATTGTATGTGCTTAAGAATATATTATAAATACTTTTTAAAATATAATTGTCCTTTTTTTTACTGCGATTAGCTATAAATAAAAATTAAATTAAATAAAAAACGCTGTTGTTAGTTTATATTTTTAATTTAAAAATAAATGCAATCTGTGTGTTTAATAAAGTGAAAGCTTTCTGACTTGAAACCATAATGTTTAAATCAAAATGTTTGTTATATATACACCTGCAGTTCAGGAGATTTTCTGTTGCTTCTTTGTACCCCAGAAGTCACTGCATTGCCTTTGTGTTTTTTTGTCTTTATCGATGGGCTGCTTTTCTCAGAAGTATCTCCGGCACACAATGTGACTCTTAACAGGAAATCACCTCAGCAAGCAAGCACTTGAAGTCCCCTCATTACCACATTTGAAGCTTCTTCATTATGTTTAGTGCTTTTTTTAAGGAAGGATGTCACACTTTGGTATTAAGAAACCGTAGTTAGGTAGTTAGAAAGACGCAGAAAACCATTTTTCACAACAAAGGTGCGAAACCTTTTAGAGTAGCTGAAGAAAAGCAGATACAACTAGATATTGGAAAGGATTCACAATTTTAGAAATTAGTGATTTATTCATATTTTAAATTAAAAACATCTGGATTTCATTTGATAACTGCAAAGGCACGACCATCCCCATGGTTCAGATTACTCAAAACACTACCACACTTGTTTTTTTTTTCGTGTGTGATCTTTCCTTTTTTTTTAGCAAGAAACGGGAACGACTTCAAAAAGTGAAAAGGGAAATTCATTTTGTCATGAAAATGGCTGTCGTACAGAGAGGATCTACAGATCTTGCGATATGTCAAGAGGATCAGAGGGAAAGAAAAGCATCATGCTGGTTTGAGATCAGTCAGCATCTTGTGCGCTGCTCACTATCCTTCAGATATACAGCAGCAATAGTTGAAAGATATAGTTTTGATGTACTATAGGTCTCTCGAATTGATCATTAAATAACGCCACAACACAAGAAAAAAAAGTCAACGAACAAGTCTTGAGAAGCCAAAAGATCCGTTCTCTACTTAGAGCTACTATGGGCAGTGGTGTCAAGTTCATTTGAAGGGTTTTAGTAGTAAAATAGCTTAACCCAAATCTTAAATACACAGCAAAACCATCAAATATGCACTAAACAGTGTTAGACAACGCTGTACACATCCAGATTGTCACTTTGTGACTATAGAAGAAAAAAAAAAGGACAGAAACATTTAATGCCTAATACCAAGCTCAGGACCATGTTTGGCAAGAGGAAAAAGTGCAACAAAATAGGAGCAAAATGCTATAAAACCCATATCAAATCAACAGAAGGAGTGAGAGGAGCCTCTCGTTTCTGGCAAACTGTTGTCATTTGCAGAGGTAAGTATATAGACTAGCCCTAAAAAATAAAACACACCCCAGCGGAATCACATACACCCAGTAGACTCGAGAGCTGGGCTATAATATGCTTTAAACACTGAATGACATGGCAGTCACTGAAGGCATCAAAAAAGGAACCACTGACGAAAACAACTATCAACACTTGTTGAGAACCACGGACGGTCATTCGCACATGCACGAAAACACACACGCAATCGCGCTAGCCAACGAAACGATAAGATCCCGGGTCACTCACCATCACACAAACAACACACGGATAGGCAGAAAGTTTACATCAACACACGCACGCACACTTACAGTCCATCTCCTTACACAACCATTAAAGGTTTTTAAAAAAAAGCTTCATTCAGGTTTCAGTAGCCAATCAGAGCTCGAACCACTCTTAGGATCCAGTTGCAGCAGTTTTCGTTTGTGTTCTTGCATCTTATGATGTCTACGATCTCGACACGATACGTTTATCGATGACCATGTTATGAGTTGTGTGAGAGCCACACTCTTGTGTTTCAATGTGTGTGTGTGTGTGTGTGTTTGAGACGTCGACAGGCATGGAAATGTACATATAAACATCGGAAATGTGGTGTGAATATGTAAGCTGCAGCATTTGTTTTCTTGGATGCATGTATGTGAGAATTGAAGTGCATAAATGATGAGTGGTGATTGTGTGGTGTGTGTGCTTTCGGTTCAGTTTTCCATGCTTCCTGTGGTGAACAACACCCTCTGGTCGGTTCGGGCCAGTTTAGCAGGCGGTTCCAGAGATTCGTCCCCCATCGCACCCACGTCTGACTGCAGAGATAACTCCTGACACTCATCATCACTCTCTTCTTCCTCCTCCTCTTCCTCTTCTGAAATGCAAACATACAGAGAAAGTCAATTCTGAGATGTTTTATGAATTTCAGATATCTTTATTTTAAAACGACAGTACAATTTAAATTAGTGAAAATAATGATTACATTTTATATGCATATTATTATTAAATCATTCATTTTCTTTTAGGCTTAGTCCCTTTACTAATCTGGGGTCACCACAGCGGAATGAACCTCCAACTTTTCCAGCATATGTTTTATGCAGCTGATGTCTTTCCAGATGCAACCCAACACTGGGAAACATCCATACACTATTGCATTCACACACATACACTACGGCCAATTTAGCTAACACAATTAACCTATATAGCGCATGTCTTTGGACTTTGGGGGAAACCGGACAACCCGGAAGAAACACACGCCAACATGGGGAGAACATGCAAACTCCACACAGAAATGCCAACTGACCCAGCCGGGGTTCA